>NC_088602.1:191361189-191662439 GCF_036013475.1 Columba livia | reverse complement strand
ATCAAAACCCCTTCTGCTAATGCAGCGCTAGTGTAAATCCTCCACTGACTGTAGTCAGGAAGAGTTTTTCCATAGATTTCCGTGCTTGAAGGATCAGACCTTAAGTGAAAAACAATAATAATAACAATAATAATAATAATAATAATCCATGGTTTTCGTTCTTCAATTGCTTATTAATTACAGGCAAAAAGGGTAATAGACATGAGGCAAAGTCAATGGGTTTAATGTGACAATTAGTCATTATTGAAAGATCTGTTCTTATTATGGGTGCCCAGAATCGCACAGAAACCCATGGAAAGTTCTGAAAAAAAGTTCCCACAGCTTTCAGGGTTGATTGTACTTAATAAGCAAAAATAAATACTATACAATACAGCTGAATTCAATGCAATGCAATGCAATATGATGCAATACAATATGGTACAACACAATACAGTACAATGCAATACAATACAAAAATTAGGCCACATAAGTTTCTATTTGATCACTCTGCTGGTATTGCTGAATTGGTGGAAATGTTTTCTATACCATCTTGGGCGTTTCTGTTGATTTAAACTGGCTTGAGAAATACTTTAAAAAAGTTAATTCTGAAAAGATTTTCTTAACATAGGAAATTTAATGTCACTCAGATGGCAGAATTCTCCCAGATCTGCATGTGAATCTTCCTCCCTTTCATGTGCAGAACTGAACTCAACAGCCTCAAGAAAACCTCTTTCTTCCCATTCTTAGTCTCTGCAGATGTCTCCTTGAGAGCAGTCTGACTCGCATCTGTAGGCTGTTGTTCCATGTTGTGCAGGCAGATAATTGAGATATATATATAATTTCTCATGTGAGATACATATAATTTCTTATCCTGGCAGAAAATTTAACATACTTCTCAGCAAAGCTGGTTGGTTTCTGTTAATTTTATCTTTCTGGATGTTGGCATTGGGGAAGTCTTGACAGATTGGCATTGTGAAAAGCTTGCATGGGCCCAGAGCTGCAGTTTCAGAGTCTATTTCCATAAAGGAATAAGCCGTATCCCCACCAAAAATGCTATGGGAACAAAAACTAAGGAGGTTAACAAGAGAATTCTCGTGACAGAGTTTTCCTTTGACTCCCCTTCTATAGCTTTTTATTCAGAAAGGGTGATGGAACAAAATCAAGTGTGGATCATGCATCCCTGTCACATGTTGTATATCCAGAAAGTCTCTTTACCAGGTCCCTTTAATACTTGGTGTATATATACATACACCACAGCTGGTGATTATGCTTCACCTTTGAAACAGTTACTGGTTTTGATTAGATGCATCTGTTAATTTTGTCATTGCCTTTAGTACTTCTTTCTTTCCACACTTCAGGAATGTCAAAGAACTTTGGCTACTTTGGTCACACTTTTCTCAGAGGAGTGTGCTCACTGAAAGGCAGATTTACCATACACAAGGACACAAGTTTATTGCAAGGTGGAAAGAGGAAATTTATAGTACTGCCTGCATCACAACAGTCAGTGTTTTGAGCAATAGTTTCATAGAAAACTCTTTGAAAAAATAATGAACTATGCCACACATGGAAAACAGTGGTACTAAAATTCTTCAGTAACTGTGATTCTGGAGATGAACAAACAAAGTTCAATATGTAAAAAACAAACAAACAAAGAAAACTTTTTCTCAAAGGAAAATAGGTTAAGTCCTTTAAAAGTCAGGATAGAAAATCTCTGTATGTAAAGGCATTGCCTCTGTGTCTATTGACTTAGTAGGACTGCTCAGTAGTAGCACAAATGTTTGATATTTTGTCAATTTAAAATCCAACAGAAAAATAAGTAAAGAAAGTTCCTTATATAGCTCAGAAACTGCAAAAGACCTGACAATGACTATTTGGTTAAAAAATCAAACAAAACAACAAACAAAAAAACCCAATCAATCACAGTATTTCTCTCCTACCCCATTTTACACATACCTATAGATATCATCAACTGCTGATGCTATTAGGCTTTGTGCTGACTCTGTGTCTGCAGTAGGAATATAAGCAGGCAGCACCATATCAGCAGTTTGAAATTACATACAGACAACTATAAAAATGAATGCCTGCTCTTAGGTGCAAGTTTATTTATTATGGGAATGCTGTAACATAAAGGATACGTGACCTTATGGATAAATTTGATACAGTTTTGTAGTCTTTCACTATGTGGACTTGCACTCTATTTAAAATGAAGATTGGGATCAAGTTTGATGCTGAATGCTGATAATTATTCACTTTACATAAAACACCTGGTCCAACTCAGAGAAGACTGGTATTCAGATTCATCTAGTGTAAGAAGGGAACAAGCTATCTCTTAGTGTGTACAGTATTTAGCTAGGAATAAACAAAGCTGAAGGCTAGCAGCTTCTTCAGAATTTCTCAACCTATTTAAACAACATAAGACCACACTGAAGTGCCATGAGTAATCTTAAAAACCCAGTTCCTAATCCAGAGCCTATTGATTTCAATAGAAAGATGTTATTTGCTGTCAGTGGGTTTGAAAAAGTTCCTTGAAATCACTAAGCCAAATCTGACTGTTCTATTTCCTCTGCTGTATGGCCAGGCTAGACTTTTTCTTCTGTATCTGACAATGATATTAGCGAATCTGCTCATGCAGGTTCCAGTGCCTGATAAAATGGAAACAGAAGGGCAAATTCAGTCAAGGTGTAAAGAGAACTGAGAGATGAGGGAAGGTGGAGAACAGCTACATGAAAAGGAAGGTCACGTCATATCAGATGGTGCTGTGTGGCAGTGATGGCTGAAGAATTTCCTTGCCCTTTAGTGATTTTATACTAAATGAAAAACACTGGCCGTTAATATGCTTCCTGGTGGGAAGGACTTTCAGTGCTAGTACACTTTTGACGCACATAAATGTTTGTATTTTGACTATAGCTTGGGCTCAAAAGCTAAATCTGCACTTGAACTAGTCCCATGGGCAGACTAGTCCCACAGGTGTCCTAAAGTGTGACATGCTCTCAAGATCGGGGCCTGCATACCAGTGTTTGCAAATAACACATGTCTGAAAATATGGAAGCCCTTCCACAGCTGTCATGTCTGTACAGCACCATCACACCGCATCACTTAGGTTGACAATACATGAAAGTGGTACGAGCACAGCATAACTGCAGGGAAGAAGTTTCCCCATTAATATCCACATACTCTAAACCCAGTCCAAAGAATATACCTGACAACAAGAGGATTGACTCCATTAAAATGATCTAGTCTAGTGTTAAGCCTGATATTGAAATAGAGAACTAATCTTGAGACATCTTCTGGTGTTGTTTAGCCTATTCCGTGCCTCCCCTTTCTAGGTTTCATGAACAGGAGAGTGGATCCATGCTTAAGTGCTGAAGGTTGTCAGGGCCTTGCCTCTGCCTCTCGTGGGCCTGCAGTTCTCCAACTACATCAATCTACAAGCAAGGGCTCAGATATGCCCCATCTGAGCAATACACATCTCTCAACTCTGGAGAAGGTTTGGAATGCTGCTTGGATAAATTGTGAATTTATGTTTGTTGATCAGATTCTGACAAAAATACTTAAAGATTTGTAATAACTGTCGTGCTTATTTGTCAATAAAAAATAATTTTAAATACATACTGGACATACTACAGAGAGTCCAGCAAAAGGCCATGAAGATTATTATAAGACTGGAACATCTCTCCTTTGAGGTAAAGGCTGTGAGCGCTGTAACTTGTTTAGCTTGGAGAAGGTTCAGGGGAGAATCTTATCAATGTATGTAAATACCTGGAGGGAGGAGAGTGTAAAGAAGATGGATCCAGGCTCCTTTCAGTGGTGCCTGGTGACAGCACAAGAATCGACAGGCACAAACTGAAACACAGGAGGCTCTGTCTGAACATCAGTAAATGCTTTTTCATTGTGAGAGCAGCTGAACACTAGAACAAGTTACCCAGAGAAGTCATGGAGTCTCCATCCTTGGAGCAGTTCAACCATTCTGTAATTCTGTGATTCTGAATACATGGAATTGATTATGCTCAGACTTACATTGCAATTTCACTGTAGAAACAGAGAAGCATGAGTTCACAGTCTTCTTCACAGTCTTCTCCTTTAAATGCATGTACAAAAATAAAAGATAAGGATGCATTATTTAACAATGGTAGTTCCAAAATTTAAGTATTAATTTGCAGTGGAATCAGAAAGGCAGAACTAAAATGATTATAAATTAATCAACTCAGTTACATTGTTCTCCATCTATATTCATGTATTTGGAAAAATCTGTGTCTGCCATTGTTGCACTTTTTTCATTGTTTCATTTATCTCATCTGTTCCTACCCCATTTGGAAGTTTAGTAAGAACAGTGGATTACTCTGTAGAATTGATTAGTTGACAATAAGGATAAAGCTTGTCTTTTATTTATTTCTGGTGTATTTCTAAATTTTCACGTGCCTTGTCAGGTTTTTTTAAAATTACATTTCTCAGGAAAATGTTATACGAAAATGACTACATTCCACAAGACAGTAAACTGCATGATTGAGTTGAATGAACAAAGAAGCAAATTATATAGTAAGTTAATGACACTCCCAAAAACTTGGGTGAAAAGCTAAAGCAGGAGTGGAATACTAATCAGAAGATGCTCTCTAACCAATAATTATATATGCTTGTTAAAAATACTACTTTTACATTACATTAAATCCCCTTTTTTCAGTAGCAGCAGCAATGATTTTTAATGTTTAATTCTTGCTAAGCAAGAGAAATATTTTATCTATAAAAAGCCATTATTGAGCATGAAGGAACTAAATACAGAATGTATTTCATGCAAGCACTACTGTATCTAAGAGGCTCTGAACATGAATCCATGCTTACATAGGGTGTGGCTGTATAAGGCAATTTGTGGCAATTTGGCATTTCCCTCCGTGTCAATAGTGTACTGCTTGTTTCCAGCAGACAAGTGTCTGCGCTGCAGAAACCACCATAACATCTTGCAGTAACTGACCCCTTTGTTGGCAGTGAGAGCAGAGCACAAGAAGGGAATGAAGGTGGAGATGATTATCCTGGCTCCACAGAGGTCGAGCCTGAGCAATGTTTGTGGAGTTGCGTCTGCTCGAGCTGACTGGGCTTTAGCTAACATAAAGATTTCATACAGGAGACTTCTACCACTAAAGTTATCTTTCTGGTCCCTTTCAAGAAATCTGAAATGACCCATTTATTTTTTAACAGTGCAGTGCTCACAGATATTACAGTGCTGGTGCTGTACTAGAGGCTACAGGCATTCTTATTCAAAGGTTTAACTATTGCAAAGTCAGCTGGGCTGGGATGTATTGTAGCATTCTCACTTGTGAATAATACAGCAAACTTCTGTAAAGAAACAGACAAAATTCCTTTTAACACCTTTGACTGACACAGACCCAGAAGCCCCTGTGCCAGTCATAGCACACACACAGAGCAGGAGATGTTATTCCTGATATGAAAGACAGGCAAAAGATGGCGGGGGAGAAATAGGGCACTCAGAAATGATTTAGTGAAGATCACCCAGCATATTTGTTGCAGATCCGAGAAGAAAGCAGTGGTCCACTGGCTACTACTTTAGTACCATATCCACTAGATTATGGTATTTTCATGCATTCATGCACAATGTTCTGCATATTCTTTGTCAAGTAATAGTCCTAACATATTTCATATGTGTCAGGGTTACTGAACACAGAACAACATTATTAACAGGTTACAGGTTAGATCCAAAGTCTACCAATATGACTATATTGCCAAAAAATTTGGATGGAGCTTATAGTAAACTAAAATAGGCACTGCAACTCTGCCTGCCACTTAACAGATGAAAGGAAATAGGATTTTTTCTTTTTTTTTTTTTTTTTGTGTGTGTGGAAGAATTATGAAGTTCCCAACATCCTTGCCTTCATAAGAAAGCACGTAGTTCCCCAAGGTACAGGGTCCTTGAGACCTCACAAGGACAGGACTTCTCACCTTATAAAAGATATGCATTTCTGAGGACCTCATACGAAAATCTTGGGAATAGAGCCCACATTGTTGAGGTCTTGCAGATTTTTCAAGTAACTTTGGTTTGTCAGCTGAATTTTGCTTTTTGTGAACCTTCCAAGTTACTAGTAAGAAGATAGGTGGGTGAGCAAAAGCTCGGCAAGAAATCTGAAGAATGTTTTGATTTCACTGAACAGGTGTCTTCCAAGGGGAAAAAAACTGTTACATAGGCACATCTCTGATCAGTTTGGTTGTAATTCCTATCCTAATGCAAAGAACTTTGGATTCCATTTTTATACTATTGTAGTCCTACTAGAGGCCAGTGATTATGTAAATGTGTGTGTACACATTGTGCAGAGGACAGGTATACATCATTTTGATATATCATGTTCACAAAGATAATGTAAGGCTTCCATAGGAGCAATGGCACTTGAAGAGTGAGATGATTACAATATGATCAGTCTCCATTTTACTCCACATCAGTAGGCAAATCCAGGAAGATATTTTTTGCTAATTATTTGTTATTAACATGATCTGTACATTGCCAATCATTGCAAAAATACACATTGACCCTGTAGTCAATGACTATATGAAACTAACTGATAAAGAAACAGAATTCTTAGAAATGGAAAGGATCAATGATATTTTCCTTTTTGATTTATCTGAATAATATAATACACAGTTATTAATAAATTATGTTAATGGAAAATTTTTACAATTTGTAAGTGGACCTCTCAGTAGTTCAGTCTGAAAGAGATAAATATGTCAAGAAATTATACTAATTCCCTTCCCTAAATATGAAAAAATATAAAGACATGATTTAAAATGTCATACTTGCAATCAGAGCAAAACCCCTACAATCAGGAACCTGCAATAAATATTTACATTGTGTTTTTTGAAGACAGAGAGAGTGCAAATGTATGTCAAGCAGACTAAACATGTCTGGAGTATATTCTAAAAATAATTTCATCTGAAGATAGGTTAATTGTTGTTTTATAGTGCAGGGTTACAGCTAACAAAGCCTTTCCTGACTGTGAGCTTCAAATGTAGAGTTTTTAGATAAACAAGTTGTTTACTGTAATAGACACATCTGAAAGCTGAGAAGACACAAGAGTAAAACCTAGATGCTATGGGCTATATATTTTAATGAAAGGCAAATAGCTATATCACAGAAAGTGTGTGTGGGGGGAAAGGCGTCATCATGCTAGTTCCAATTTTGGACTATTGCTAGGGATGAGAAATATCCGAGATGTCACAGAGCCAAAACTCACACGTGAGGCTGTACAAGAGTGTTCTGCAGCACTGCTGAAAGCAGGGAAGGCAGGGAACCCCACCAGGCTCCCTCTCTGCCTTGGGGGAGCTCATGGGAGAGAAGGAGCCATGTGTAGAAACCCAGCAGCGCACTCCTGCTATGGGAGTTCTTCAGTGCCTCAAGGACTCCTTATGGCTCATGTGTGCCACAAAAGACATGACTGGCTTGTTCGCTTAGAGACGACATTACCGATTTAATCGATCAATTAAGGTACTTTCCCAAGTCAATATTTCCAATTAAAAAAAAAAAAAATTGTGGCTGGTAAAACTCCTGAAAATAAGACACATTTCCTGGTCATATTCAGAGTCTTGTATCTGGTGCCTGCACCAGATGCTGCACCAGGTGATGTCACAGAAATATGTTTATCTGTGATTTGCTGTTCAAATCTGTCATCTCCTGCAGAACTATGGTGATGCCTGCCGTAAGACAGTGCAGTTTTCCATTGCTCAGTGATTTTGGACCCATTTGGCTTTAAAAGAGAGATGAAAGCTTTCTGTCACATTAAAATGTCTAGGCAATCCTTGTTAGCAGGTGTGCTGCTCATTCTTTACAGTAATTGCCTATGACATTGCAGTAGACCTTCCTGAGATAAAGTGGCTTGTCTGCTGCAGAGACTTGAGTTGCCATCTCCCTACCTTGGTTTTATTCCTCTTTATGGCGCTTGTGTGATTGAGTCTGATCCTGAGTAGTGCTGGAAAAAGCAGAACACTGTCAGCAAGTTTTCAGTTATTAAATTAACAACTTCCGCTGTAAGTACATCACAGCTGGGTCTGGAGAAACAGGCTGTGCTGCCAGACCTGAAGCAGGAGAACGAATTTGTAGTACAGAAACTCTGACAAATTGAGGACCTTGCCCTGGAGCTGTTCATGAATTTGGGCAGCAAGAATAAGCTGGGTTTACCTCTCAGATCAGCAGGGTGGTTCTGTTGATGGGGAAAGAGGTTTCAGATGGACAGTAGTCACATCTGAGTCAAGAGTGGTATTTCCAGAGGTGTGTGGGAAGAGTGTACTTAGAGTGATACACAAGGATGTTGGTCTCTTGGCCTTCAAAATTAATAGAAACCTTGACTAGGCTTCAGCAGACTCTGTCTTAGGCCCCATAGGCAGCAGAGAAAGGTCATGGGTACTGATGCAGAGGTTCTGCATATTTGCAGCAGAACTGTGAAGTGTGTCCTGTGGTTTGGATCTGACAGGAAGTGCTGAAGGGAATGAGGTTTTGGTCATCAGGTTGGGACGTGGGAGATGTGAGGTAAAAGAAAGGAGTTTTTGCTACTTTGCCTTTCAATTGGTCACTGTATGCTTTTAAAGGGAGAGATTAAGAGATAATGAAAAATGAGTAAAACAATTTGTGATTTATGCTAAGATCTATGGTGCATTTATAAGAAATCTCACCATCAGTTTCCTAAGTCCTGTGAGCAACAAATACTGAGCCAAATTTCAAAAAATCAAATAAAAGATCAAAATTAGATCTTTCGGAATTTTTTAACTCACTTTCAGTAGCAATGTATTTTGAAAACTATCTTGTCTACAACAAGAAAAAACACCACAGGAACCCCAAATACGCATTTTTGTTAATTATATAACTGTACAAACAAGCAATGAAACACTGAACTGTTTGCCACATGTTTGGTTTTATTATGTTTTTGGTTGTGTGTGGTTTTTTTTTTTTTTACACAAAGAAGTACTTAGTAAAGATGAATTTAACAATTATTTTGGAAACCAAATTGAAAAATGTTTTCATAGACAACTGTTACTGATGTATTTTTGCTTATTTATATTGATATAAGATAATAATATAATAAGCATTTTTATTATTTTTGAGATTGTAGTATAGCATCAATATTTTTTTTATTCCTGTGTGTAACTGTGATGCATTTTATTCTACTAGATTAACCAATATACTTTTATTTTTGCATAATTTGTGATAAGACCATCAATTTATAATTCATCTTTTAAAAAGCTTAAAAAATATTTTTTCTTCTCTAAAACTTTGTTCAACACCAAACAGAATTTTCTTTGTCTTATTTCTCTATATTTGTAGCTTTTTCCATTACTGTTTTTAATTTGTAATGAGCAATATTTGTGCAGAGACATTTTGTTATGAAGACAGCTGAGCTCTGCCAAACATTGTCCTACTAGCTCAAGCTAGAATTGTGAGAAAACATTCCAGACTGTGCTCTTTTCAGTGACCATTTATTCCAAGTAGTGATAAAATAACTCCTTTCTAGCTGGTGTTGCATATCTTAGACCATTTCTATACTATTTTTTCCTTCCTAAAACCAGATAATAGTAATATGTTTCCCCTCCAAAGTTTATTTTCTCCTCTGGAAACTCAATAAAATTATGAAAAAATAGTTGTGCTACCATAAATAACAAATAGTCATTGGAGAATCAATTAGTAAATATGAGATACACAAATGACAAAATAAAGGCACTGTTCAGCCATCATCTGATCTTAACATCCCAGTCTTGAATTCCTCATTGAAGATAATGGCAATTTTGTCCTGACTGAGGAATTTAGCAATATGGCAGCATTTACATGAGAGAGGGAATAATATGTTCAAGCTATATAGATAGCTGGTTTACTACAAAGGTGCTCTTTCTGTTTTGATTTTTTTTTTAATATATTTTTTAATATACCCAGTGGAAGTGACAGTGGCAAGATAGCACTGTTTTTCATAATTACAGTTTGGAAGATCATTTAAAAGTTATCAATACTTTTACACTTGATGCAGATCTGTTACAAAAAATATAAATTCCAAGAGTATTAATAATTTCTAAGAGTATAAGAAAATATATCTTTGTCTCAAAAAGCTAATCTACTGTTGTTGTTTTACTATAAAAGACAGCAATTGAGAAAATTCAGGACTTTCTGTTGTGTATAACTGTCTGGTTCATGGTAGCAGTAGACCGGGTTAACGAATGTTGCATGAGTCTTCTCTCAGGAGAGCAGCTTCCCACTCATCTTGTTATGGTGCTGACACAGTGGTCAGTTGAAAGGATCTGCAGAGAGAACACAAGCTCTTTGAAAAGTCACTAATTACAAAGGAAGCAATTGCAATAGCTGAAGTTGCATACCTTTGAAATTGGTCGATTAACAGAATTGTCATCATAACTAAATTAAGCATTTTTGACTTTGATCTTGTAGTCTTACTACTGAAGCAGTCTTTGTCCTAAGCTTGTGGTGCTTTAAACAGAAATATCCACTCAATAATTATATCAACATTTCTTGTGATACTGACCATTAGAATAGGGAAAACAAAAATTTCCATAACCGTTTAAACTTTTAAATTAATATTTTGTCTTTATGTGTTCCCACTTATACTTACTTTTTGAGATACTTTAAATTATCATTTGATCACTGGTGGAAGCTGGTGGAAACTAGAATACAGAATTACCCCACTCACTGTTTATGGAGACATTATGCTAAAGTTTTGGAAGTACTGGCATGTCAAGCCAATCAAAGAACCAATTAACTGCCTATCGAATCTGGAAACAAAGTCCAATATTCCTTGCCCATAGTTAAAATATCTATTTGCAACCTGTCTGTAGAATTAAGCAGTTTCAGTAGACTGAACAGTCTGACATTTGATAAAATCAGGATTGGCTTTCAAATGTATACACCAACAAAGGTGCATTGGGTCTGACTGGGATGGAGTCACCTCTCTCCATAGCAGCCCCCACGGTCTGTGCTTTGTAGTTGTAGCCAGAAGGGTGTTGATAACACACCCATGTTTTGGCCGCTGCTGAGCAGTGCTTGCACAGCATCAAGGCTGTCTATCCAGCCCCACTCCAAAGGTCAGCAGCTTGGGGGTGGGCAAAATTTGGGAAGGGCCATAGCCAGGACAGCTGACCCAAACTGACCAAAGGGATATTACATACCACATGATATTGCGCTTAGCAATGAAATCTAAAAGAAAGGAAGAAGGAGGAGGGGTCACATTTCGAAGTAAGACATTGGTCTTCTGAAGCAACTGCTGTGTGTACTGAGGCCTTACTTCCCAGGGAGTGTCTGGACATTTCCTGCTGATGGGAAATAGAGAACAAATATTTTTTGTTTCCTTGCTGCCTTTATCTCAATCTATGACTTTTTCAA
Organism: Columba livia; assembly: GCF_036013475.1. Taxonomy (NCBI): domain Eukaryota; kingdom Metazoa; phylum Chordata; class Aves; order Columbiformes; family Columbidae; genus Columba; species Columba livia. The sequence continues at coordinate 191,651,092 of NC_088602.1, read as the reverse complement.
CTTAGTTTCTCTCCCTGCCTTGCTGAAGAGGGGGGCTGAAAGAGTGGCTTGGTGGCACCTGATGGACAGCCGAGGTGAAAAAGGACATTTTTTACAATTAATTGTAAGTTCCTATTCTGAGATTTATTCCAGGCATCACAAATGATGTTGAACTTCACAAGCTTCCTATGATATTCCTTGTTTTAAAGAGATCTTATTTCCTCTGTGGTCTCCTGTTGAAAAAAGATCTGGAGTGTAATTATAACTTGGAGAGAAACAAAGCCGATTCAAGTTTATGAAGAGTCACAGCCAATAGCCAGGAGATGGGAGAGCCTGCAAAGGAGATCTGGCAGTCCTCCAAGTCAGAACTGGGAGCTCTGGGAGGCCAAAAAGCTCAGAACAGGCAGCCAGAAGAAATGGCAGTGGCAGGACAGGACACACCTAGTAGTGCTGGAGGCTAAAGTTACTTCCAATGTACTCTACAGGAATTTTTATTACGTGGGAAACACTTTGTTCACATTTCTGCATTTCTAGCCCAAATGCGCCTGATGTCTGAAAGTGCAAGAAAGTTCCACATGCTCTTTTGTCAAACTGAGAAACTACTGTTACCAAGAGTGGAGTATCTCTAGAAATATCAGTCATAGAGATCTTCATGAAGAGTTACAAAAATGCCTTGAGTAGGATGCCCAGACCAATGGCAGCTTGGGGTATGTAGAATGATTATAAAGTCCTGGAGCCCAAGAACAGCTGCTTCCTTCATGGAGAAGGCTCTGATCAACATGTACCATGAGGCTTTTCATGTAAGACATTCTGAAAAAGTGCAGTCATGAAGTCTGAGAGGCCCTACAGTTTGGGACTACTCTTCCCACGTGGCTGGTAGAAAAGCACCTTGTCATAAAGCATGTGCCTTAAATTTTGGCCAATAAATTCTGTGCAGACTTATGAGTAGATTTGTGATTGGATTTGTAAGAGTTCCTTGAGGAACAAATAACCTGAGACAGCAGATCCATAGACAAAGTAAAAAAAATCTAAAAAAAAACCCCACAATTTTGGGGCAATTCTCTAAATAAGCCAAAAGTGAAAATATGTTTAAGCTATGGAAGACTTATTTCAGGTCTTATTAGAAAGAGCATCCACCAAAAGGGATAGTTCCCCCTTTTTCTCATTTCATACAGTTTCTCATTCAAACCCATGAGATCCAACACATTTTCATTTTGCTGGGGTTTTTTGAAGTGACACCACTTCCTGGCTATTTTGAGTGAAGCTACACAAACACTTTACCACAGCCTGAAGGATACGTGGTGTCATGGAACTAAGCAGGCTGGTGTTAGGAAAAGGGTGGGATGGCCCTTTTCAATCACAGCACTGTGTCTTGCTGTCTTAAACAGATCATGGAACTGGACTGTAAAAGACATTTTCCTCAGGCCATAGACATGTTATGTGCTGAGAAAATCCAGTTTCTTGCTGCTTAAATGGTTTGGAAGAGTGCACGTATCTTCTGCTGGACTGAGACCAGTGTTATCAGACCAAAGTTTTATGTTGTATTTGCTCCAGTTGAATTGTGCTAGATGAAACACACAAAATACTATCTCTTGCATTTTGACTGAATCATTTGATTTCTAATAGAGACGAACCAAGCTGCTGTGTACAGAATTTTGATTGTATTCCCCAGGGAAATAATGAACATGTTTTGATGCCGTATAAGGTAAAATAGTATTAAGTTGAACTAATCTATGCACACCAAATTAATATTGTGTTTACTATGCAAAATACCCATTCCGAATATTTGGGAGCAGATTTATGTAGACAGAATGGTGTGCCCTCTGACAAAAAAAATAGTGTAATATAGAATTTGCAGATGTGAAGATGTATGTTTAGAGTGTTTAGAATTAAATATCTGAATTTTGACATGTAGACCTTATATAACCATCATCTTTTGATAAGTTTAATGCCTTGCCTATGCACATAATTGCAAATGAATCTTTACTCATTTTTAAGTCCTTTTATTAAGTGGATTATTTAAATATGACATATTAAGAAAAAATAATGGGTATATAGTGACAGCAAGTTATATTTTAGATGATGACCTAGTAATCACAGTACTGACCTGGCTTATGCTCTCTTTGATTTTGCTCTGCAGATAAAGGCAACTTACTCCTGCATGTGCCTCTTCTTCTTGTGCTATTTTTGGTATGTGTTGCTACTAGACTCCTCAGTACATATGTATTTTCCCGTGTGTGTACATAACAGCTAGCAAAATGCAGTCTGGCTTTTAACTGGGGAATCCAGACATGAATAAATAATGCTGATACTGTATAGTTGTGTGTCTGTGTTGTTTACTGTGAGTTGAAGAATAAGAGCTCATAAGGAATCCCACAGCCTTTTTGTGAAATACAGGACGGGCATGCAAGTGTGATTTGTAGAGACCTGATACAGGTGGCTGCAGCTGTCTAGTAACCCCATATCAGCCCTGTATCATGTGTGTGTCATTCTCTGACTCAGGAATAGGACATGCACAAGAATCACTCAGGATCCTCATGAAGGATATGTCCTACTATACACTGCTTTCCTAATTCACTAGGTAGTGAGCAGTGTACACATATGGGTGGGAAAGACATGTTTGCTGATAAAATTACAGTTTCAAAGTTAGTAAGACGGCTGCAGGAAAACCTTCAGTGAACTGGGCTGAAAAATGAAAGCAGTAAGTCAACAGGAGTACTGTTGTAAAAACACTTTTCTTCTCATTTAGGAGAAGGAGCTCAGCTGTTATGCACAAGTAATGCACAAAACAGAAACAGTAGTAGTTTCATGTCCTTAAATAAGGCATCATTATGAAAACAAAAATAAATAAGGACAACAGCATAAACTTTCACAGATGTGTAATAGTTCCCATTTCTTCAGAGAAAACTTACACTTTCTGTAAAAATGTGTGCTTTATGTGCTTTCAAAACTTTTCACTGCAGAAAGCTTGATTAATCATTTCCAGGGAAGAATATAACTGCCTTTTCTGTTTTATTACAAAGCCTATAATTTATTTTATAGGAATTTATGTTTTATACAGAATAACTTTTATTATCAAGACTTCTTCCCACAGCAGAACTGCAAAGAAAATTAACAGACATAAAAATCAGAGCTAGAAAAGCAGTTGCTGCTCCCTGCCATTGAACTGGCTGTTCTCCACAGCAGAGCATAACAGGCTTTCTGCAGAATGCTCCTAAGAGCTCAATGCACTGGTCTGTTACTGAGACTGGCATAAAAGTGCCAGTGATTCAGTTCCTAAAATGCCTACACAGCAATGGGTTGGTGTTCCTGTTTCCTTTCCTGATACTAATTCAATGTATTCCCTTTGTTCATTTTATTGTATAAACCCTAAATAATATATATTCCACCTAGTATACTCAGATTGGTGCCAGGTCTCTATTACACTGTTTTGTAGCCAGACTAGGCTTTAAAAATCTTACTTAGTAAATTAGTCCTTGATCGCATTTCTCTTTTCTGAACATTCTCTGCTTTGGCAAAATCTTGCTGGTAACGTAGATGTAGGAACTCAATAAGCTGTTTGAGTTTCTCTTTTCACAGGAGAGGTATTCTGTTCTTTCACTACCTCTGTGATGCGTATATGCATAGGTAATCTTAGAATACCATTTCTAGTGGTTTATAGCTCCAGCTCTTATAAAACATAAATAACTAGGCAATCTGTTCCCAGTGAAGCAATGTTTAACCTTATCAGACCTTCAAGATCACAGAAGGTGAAAAAAACCCCATGCAACATGTTTTAAGAGGTCATTTTTTCCGTAAGTTATTCTTTCAACTAGATTGTTTCTGACCTTTGCCTGTGTTGCTGATGATAATTTGTGATCCAATGGCATCCACAATGTGCTCAGGATTTTGAAATGCAGAGGTAGAAATATGAGCTGTCTGGGTCAGCAGTTGGGGGATAGAAGACAGAATAATTAATCTAACGGTTCAGATCAAATTTGGTGAAGTGCTGGTTCAGCCTGACCATTTTATTTACGAGTAGTAGCAAGAGCTGAAGCTACTGTGCATTCTGACTTGCAAAGCAGAGATACCAGCTAGCTACACGTTGCTGAACCTCTTCTGATCAAGCAACTGGCTGGTAAGAGGCCAGCCAGTTGCTTGATGGCTCCTATGGAGGCTTTTCCACTGGTCCACTGCCATTACAAAGGTGTCTTCTTTTTCCTTTTCACTGCTGTCAAAGAGGATATGGCAAAGCTCAGCAAAGCCACAGAATAAAAGCATCCTCCATACTCAGTATAAGGAATAAGCGTTAGAGCTCAAAAAACCGAGGACACTGAAGTAAGTGCTTAGGATCTTTTATATATTGTAAGCAGAAGATATAGTTGCCCTCTTCAATTGGCAAATTGAGGTCCCTTGGCAATGTAGTTGCATTTATATAATTTTATGGTGATGGCTGCTGAACAGAGCATTTTTTTCCTGCCAGCTTCCTTAATACAAGAAGCAACATACTCTTAACGCAGATTTTTTTTGATATACTGCAGTATCTCACAAATCTCTCTCTGTAGGGATTTAAATGTTCAACAGTAAAACTGTTTTCTCAGTTCTGAAGTCTTATACGAAACCTAAGCTCCATCACTCCCAAAAACCTTGCAAATCCTAATGTATATCAAGAATGAAAAGAAGACAAGCAGTTCTAATTGGAGGGTACGGAATAAAATTTTTTCATTTATACATTTTTCTAGAACATGTATATTCATTACAGAACTTGAAATTATCTTTTGCTGCATGTCAGTTAAATGGATATTGAATTCAGGGCGATAAAATGTTACACTAGTCCTCTGGCACTAGTGTTTCTAATATAATTGAAATCTGAATTGTATATAGCATGAAGTCTAACTACTATTGTAGATAATTGCAGTGATCTTACACATTTGTCATAAAGCAAATACACTAAAATAGCCTTAGATGACTTAGAGTGATGCATAGTTGACCTTATTACATGGTTTCTTGAAGTGTGACAGAAGACTAATACTTTCATGTGAGCAATGCACATAGTAAAGGTCAAGGAATGAAGATGACAACAACAAATCTGACTTTCAGCACTGTAAAGTGAAAGCCATTAATGATAATGTATATTATTACAGCCAAGACATAATGTAGGGCTTGAAACTATGCAATGTAATTTATTTGATTTATTTCAATTTACTCTTATTTTATTTGTGCACTCGAGAATGGCGATTGCTTATATAATGGGAAAGCAGGCGGATATATTGTTCTCCACCCTTTCTTTGTCTAAAAGGCAGTTTACAATTTTTCCCTAGTCTGAATTACTTTATAAAACAAAAAAGCTGGAAAATTATTTGCATTTTTTCTGTGTTCAGCATAGCTCAGATAAACAGGTGTTACAGTGTCTTGCAAGCTTTATCATGTCCCCCTGACAGAGGTTACCAGGGAAGTAGAGAAGGCAGCAGAATGGTGTATGGGTCTGTCAATGACCATAACTCAGTTTTCCATCTGGCGTTTTGAATTAAGCCTGACATAACTTGTTGCAGTTCAAATGAGCTGGGTTAGCAAAGATTAAGCAGTAGTATTTAAATGGTTTTAGATAAACTGCCTCATTGACTCGTTTTGACCGAAACAGATTAGGCAACACTTGTCAGGACAGGCAATAAGTTTGGGTTGGCACGATGAAGAGCAGGTGGGAGCAGACACTTGCTCCAGTGACACAGGAGAGTGTGTCCGTCCACAGCCACCGTCCTTGGCTCATGGCTCTGTGCTCATTAATACCATATCCACCCATTCATGGGTCATATAGCAGTGCAGATTTGAGCCACTAAATGCCAAGGTCTACAACCATGTTTCGGATGGGCACTGCTGAATCACAGAATCACAGAATGGTTGGGGTTGGAAGTGACCTCTGGAGATCACCTAGTCCAACCCACCTGCTAAAGAAGGTTTGCCTAGAGTAGATTGCACAGGAATGCATCCAGGCAGGTTTTGAATGTCTCCAGAGAAGGAGACTCCACAATCTCTCTGGGCAGCCTGTTCCAGTGCTCTGGCAACCTCAAAGTAAAGAAGTTTCTCCTCATACTCAGATGGTACTTCCTATGCTTCAGTCTGTGCCCATTGCCCCTCATCCTACCATTTGGCACCACTGAAAGGAGCCTGGTCCCATCCTCTTGACATCCACCCTTGAGATATTTATAAACATTAATGAGATCCCCTCTCAGCCTTCTCTTCTCCAGGCTGAACATACCCAGCTCTTTCAGTCTCTTTTCGTACGAAAGATGCTCCAGACCCCTAAACATCTCTGTAGCCACCACTGGACTCCCTCCAGTAATTCCTTGTCTTTCTTAAACTGAGGATCTCAGAACTGGATGCAGTACTCCAGATATGGCCTCACCAGGACAGAGCAGAGCAGGAGGATAACCCTTTCCAGCAGGTCAACTCTCAAGCTGTACTGGTGACTGGGGTTATTCCTCCCCAGGTGCAGGACCCTACACTTGCCCTTGTTATTTTCACATGCAGGCAGCCTCCCATTGCACTGTCAGTTGTGACAAAGGAACGAGGACGGCTGCTTTGCTGTGGGAAACTGATCCTGCTTTGTTGTGACAGTGTTTGCATAGGGCTTTTGTAGGGGGTCTAGTTTTGCATTTCTGAAATCAGTCAGTGTTTCATATATAGCATTTAATCATTGACATCTGCATCTTGCTGCTGCAAGCCCAGTACACTATTTCCGTCTCCTTGGTAAGAGCAACAGCTGCATGAATCTAGTCTTGTCACTGGCTGAGCAGCTGCTATATGCAACTGGGGCAAGGCTCCTTGCTCTAGGGACAGGTTTACCTTATCCCATGACAGATCACACACAGCAAAGGAGGGCACATGTAGATGTGGAGCTGCAAAAGACTGAACTGGCCACTTTGCAAGAAATTAATTGTTGGTAGAAATGGTGTCCATTTATAATGGTGCTTGTCTTGCTTTTGATGTGGTGTGGGAGGAAGTCAAGGTCAGAATGGCAACCAGCACTGAGAGTAGGCATACTGCTGGACATTGAGAAGCTGGACAATCCTGAGTCCCTCTAAGGATGGTACATAAGTGTTCTTGAAACTTATTTTATGTGCTTTCCTCAAATGCATGGGTACTGCTGTTCAGTTGTACTTATATACTGTGCTCTATCACCACAGCATTTTTACTGATAGCAGAGTACATCATTAGGAAAGGGTGTCACATTACAGCAGCTAGGAGAAATTCTTCACCACTGTGACCTGTGCAACCTGTGTAGTTGTTCTGGCCAGCTTTGTCCAAAACGTCCACAGTTCTTGGGTCAAGTCTGTGTCTGTCTGTATCAGGAGTATGTGCAACTGCTGACAATCACGTATGCAGGCTGCCAGGTGCATGATGTCAGTACCAGGTGCATGATTCTTGTCTGCAGATTTGTGACATCACCATTTCCACTCAGCAACCTAACTTGCTCCCAATGCCCTCTTTCACTGGCAGCTTCAGTGGTTACCAGGATCAGTTTAGCTACCATTCAAGCTGATGACTATCGTATATGCATCCTCAGGAGGTTGTCCTTCATACTAGTTGTGACACTGATATCAGCCTCCTTTTGAAGACTCTGCTGTCTCTTGACAATACTCCAGGGATGCCATTTACTTCTCTTTCAGCATAACAGTAGCAATTATGGAGGGCCAAAAGATAATCCTTCCATTCTGAGAAGTAGTATCTGGAGAATGTTATTGTACCACTTAAGGCTAAAGATCGGTTCCAGTTTTTCAGCCTTTGAAGTATTAGCAGAAATCCTATGCACAATCAATGACTTTTTGTTTAAGTGTTAGACACAGATGTAAGCTGCAAACTACTCCTGACTCACTTTTTCCCCCATTTTAATTAAAGCAATTCTGATTAGGAAAACACAATGGTTGGTTATTCTATGAGTGTGTGCATGTGATTTCTGCAATGATAATAGTAAGCTGGAGAGGGAAGGGAGGTGAGAGGAAAAGGATGGCATGGATCTTCAAGTTGCTATGAGTACAAAGCATAGTTTGGGGCAAAGCCTAGCCAAAACCACTAGAGCAGGGCAGAGCACAAATGTCCAAGTCGTCAGGCTGCAGTGGGTCTGGAACAAGGCTAGCAGTGCTAGCCCATAGTTTTGGTAGCATGCCCAGACACTGGCTGTGTTCCCAGGGATAGAGAAAACCTAGAAAAAAATACAGTCAATGCAACAGCTAAAAAGTAAACAACAAGCAGCTCTGAAAGCAAGTTTCCTCACCTGAGGAATGGTGCTAGGATTCATCCTGGGGATATAGATTCAAAACTGTTCTGCTATCACCAGTTCTTTGGTACCTGGGGACCATGTCTCACCTTATCTCCCACGATAGCTTCATCAGCCTCAGAGCCATCCATCTCAATCGCAACATCTGTTTCCTCTGAGGCAGCAAACTACTCTGGAATACCAAATCCTGTTGTACTCCCAAATCTCTTTTTATCTTAATTCAAGATATAGACAGGTTTCCTGTAAAATAAAGTAGTGATCACAAACTTGGTGGCTATGGAAGTATATTAAACAGATCTAGGAATGTTCTAGATACCAGGACCAAGTGCTAGTAAACAGACTTTGCCTCCAGAAGAAGGTAGACAAACAGTTTATTGGGAATTGTCACTGGCTAATTACAGCTGCTAAATGACCTCAGAGAATTTGGGGTGATTGTGGTAGCTGTAATGTGTCTAATATCTGCCAGGGAACAGTCTAGCAGTTTAGTATCACAGTGAGGCAAATTCATAAGCATGGTTTATTAGTACAGACACATCAAAGGAGTTCAGTATCATCCTTGTCTCTATTGTACCTCCGTGTAGAACCTTGTTCTTGATTCTGTGTTGTTCTAGCTTTCTTTGGTGTCCATACTACAGAATTTATATAAGAGTGATACAATAAGCATATTACCAAGTTGAGTCATTCTGCATTTTCGACCTATTGGACAGAGTGTTCCACCCTTCTGCCTAGGACCATTTTGAATGACAGTAAATGGTTCCACATAAACACCATTGCCATACACATGGTTTCAAACATGACTGTCTGGAGCCTATCTCTGATACTGGGCAGGCACAAATGCAGCATTGTGGTTGAATTTGCTGGATGTTGAGGCTGGGTCTTAGGCAAAAAAACATTGATGTCAGCAAAATCTGAGGAAAATGGCCAAAGAAGGGTCACTGGGATTGCATCAACCTCTGCATATTTTCTCCAAAGAACTCCAGCATGTCTGTGTATGGGAAGATGCTTGAGGGTGCTTTCATTCAGGATGCTTTGTCTTTACCTAATTGCGTTATACAAGTAATGATCCAGTGAAGTAGAATCCTGGCATGGAGCCTAGCTGCAAAGCATTTAAGAGTGTAAAACATAGAAATAATATGATTTACTTTGCATTATTGGGAAGAACTTTTTAACTTTAAAAAGCTTTTATTGATTTGTAGAAGAAAGAGAGAGAAGAAAACCCATATACAGTCAGCATCACATACATCTTCTAACTCTCTTGCTGATACTGAGTAGCTCAGTTCCACAGTATTCAGTAGGACCACTCACAGAGTAACAGACTACTGTCTCTTTTCTCTCTATAAGGCTGGCAATATTGAACAAAGAAATAAAGACATGTATTAAGAAATATATCTTTAAAATATGAAAAAGATACCTGCAGATTTTAAATAATTCTGTATGGCTAATATTATTACTTGGACTGATTATTCAATGAGCTCATATACCCTCTAATATATTTATTTTGAAGGGTTTACTTGTCCCCGATCAGAAGTGAATTTCATTATGTTAGAGTTGCCTGTTTGTTTGTAATTGAGTTTGTTCCTACTATTGAAAAGCAACTTACCATCCAGATCCAGTACTTCAGATTCAGACTTGAGACCTTATTCTAAGCCCAGCACTGGGGCCTTATTTCTTGGCTGGAAGTGATGAAAGAGAACATTCAGCTACTAACTAGCACATCTGCCTTCTCTGTGTGTTTGGATATTACAGTTACTGAGCTGGGCTCTGGAAGGAACTATTTTTAGTCCTCATCACCAGAGTGGAGACTGCTGTGGATTGTAGTGATTGAGGGAAGGCAATAATAAATCTAATCCAGGATGGGAAAACAGAATTCACATGGCCAACTGACAGTTCTTATGGTGTAATTCAGTAGGAGTGATGTGTCATTTCATCTGTTTTAAAACAAACAATAATTCCTAAGACTAAGGAAGTTTCACTCTTATAGTAGTAAACTGTGCCTTTGCACTCTGAGTTGCCTTTGCTGGGAAGTCATAAATATGAGATATATAGCTGCCAGCTACCATAATTTGAAGTAATTTCCTGGTTGAGTAGTGTTAATGGAAGGGGTATCACAGCCATTTGCATTGTTGAAATACTAATGCTGGAGTTTATTCATATTAAGGTTGAAAATGTCAATTGTCTTGCTTTTGGTAGCAGTATTCTGAGCAAGTACTCTATAATGTTTAAAAGTTGTCTAAGTAGTAAATATGTCTCAGCTTGTTATGACTCAGCTCATAAAAGACAAAATATTTTAATACAATGAAAGAATGCTAATGCTTTTTTCTGAATTCCTCCAGTAATGGTTTTAATAGCACTAGAACAGAGTGTTTCTGATTGCTATTTGTCATCAACCCATCTGGCAGAAAAAAATAGTGCCTGGGATTTTCAAAGGGGCTTGGGAGGGTGAAGCACACAACTTCGTTTTGGCTTGTGCTGATGGTGTCCATTCCGATTGAATGCAAACTGAGTCACTCTTCTCTATAGCCATACTCTTTCTATGAGCTTAGTGTGGGCAGATGCCCTTGCTAGATTAGACACTAAAAACAGACCATTCTTGTCAAAGGCTATTGTCTTCATTAATTTCATATATCCATGGTATACACTAAAAACAGCAACTGGATTATTCACTATTTACTGCCTTGCTAACATTTTTCCCTTGTGAAAAGCCAGGTGTTAGTGTAACTGATGTCTTAGTTTGGAAAAACTTCCTACATGTAGACAAATTAGCATTAAAAAGGGGCAGAACTAAGACTTTTGGGTCTTGTTTTATACTCTCTTTGCCACTTGCAGCCCCATTCTGATATGACAGAAAACCGTTATTTTAGTTGAGGCAAATAATGGTAGGGCACACAGCTACAGAGTGTCTGTCTGTTGTGCTAAGCTCTATTAACAGCCAGTTGTAGCTTTCCCCGTCATTGCTCCTGTTCAACACATCGATTTAATTGTATATACAAGTACTTGGTTTTCCAAACAAAAAGCATCATAATCTGCCCTCAAGGCACAGGTGAAAAAGTACCCTGTTTTCGTGCCTCTGCTTTTCCCTCCCTTCCAAAACCAGCCTTTCCTATATATCATTTTATCTCCCTGGGAACCTGAACAACCTCTTACAGCACACTGTGATGTTCATCAGGTCTGGGGCTTGTCAGGAGAAATTTTAGAGTGTGAAACTGGGGTTCAAAGTCCAGTCCAGAATTCTCAACTTCTCTCTTTCTTTCTTTATTTGCTGATCATGCCCTGTAAACATCTACCACTTGAAGAAAACAGCAAAATAAGAATTCTGGAAATCTGGCTGGTGTCTGTGACTGTGGTATGATTGAGTGAATAGAAATCTTTCAGATAAGACTTAGACAAGTCAGTGTGTCTCTTTAAGGACTTTTGTTATATCCATTCTGTTATCTTCATTCATCTCACAGTATTCTTGCTGGCAATGTGTTGCTGTGAATGGGGTGTTCTGTTGAAGAACTGACAGAAACCCTCAATGAGCACCCTGCCAGACTCATTGCCATGAAGTGCATACTCAGAAAAAACTATACACTATATGAAGGTAAGAGTTTTAATAGTTAATGGCCTCCTGAAATTTGGTCCCTGTTAAATGTGAAGTGATTTTCAAGGCAAACTTGCTATGATAGTCTGAATGTGTTGCAATATCCCTCCTGTGATCATGGTGAGGAAAGGTTTGGAAAAGAATGTGGTGATGATGTAAGATTATCATGGGTTAAAAAAAAGTGTTGGCCATACAATAAAGAATAAATATTTTCAATCCTAAATGTATACATGATATTGTTAAGGACTAACGTGCTGGGGAAAAGGCAGAGGAAAGACAGGGAATTTATACTACACTTCTGCCAGCTTGTGACAGAGAAATGGCTTTTTCTCCCATCTTCCTTCAAGTGTTTCCAGACACCCTGCATGGTCACAGCTACCCCATGAGGACCTTGCCTGTTTTTCAGTTCTGGGAATAGCATTGTTCTGATGCATCTGACTGGCAATATTTTAAAGCATATAGTGAATTTTTAGGTTATCTCATATAAGAATAAAAAAATGTATTTTAAAAATATTTTAAATAGGTGCCTCTTTCTGTTAAATACCACCTCCTTCTTCCCAAACTCCAACTCCCACCCTCATAACTGATGATTTAATACAGGAAGCTTGGACACAGCAGCTGTTCTGCTGAAGTGTTATGCAGTTGAATAATAAATGTGCAGTCAAACCTAGCTTTGGAGAAAAATGGGGATAAGAAACTTAAAAAGCATACAGAGGTGATGGGAAGTTGTATGTGAAAGGTTCAGAAAGGTCATAGTCAAACAACTCTGAAGAAAACAGGACATGAAAGTAACAATCAAGGGACAAAATTAAAGAAGAATTGGGAGGGATAAGCTTCCACTGTGGCTGTGTATGAGGGAAGGTGATCTAACAGTCATATGTGTGTGTCTGCGTTAGTGTTTTTCTTCAGATCTGGACTGTGTTTCTGAGGTGACCCATGCGCACACCCTTGCTCACTGTACTTTGGTAACCTAATGAAAAATGAAACTAACCTCAGAGATGTGCTCTGGGAATGAACATACTGAACTTCAGCAACTAATGGACATTCAGTAGGAAGGACCAGACCAGAATCAGCTTCAAGCATAAAACTCCACAACATACATGGTGGTAACATGATATGCTCAGCACCAGCTGTTTTTCCCTGCTGATCTGCTTATATTGTACAATGAACTTGCTGCAAAGTCCCATAGTGTCTGAGTGCAGAGACATTTCCATTCATCTTTCCTAACTGTAAGCATTTACCTGAGATACCAGTGTTAGAAACATCTGGTGGAGACTGATGGAGCTCCAGAATGCACCAGAGAGCAGCTTAGCTCTGCAAAGATCTGAGTCAGCAGTGGATGTATCTGCCCTTGTCTGTATGCAGGGGTGACAGGGTGAACATGGAACAGGGTGCCAGTGCTTATATGGAAGAAATATTGACAAAACCACTATAATTTCCAGGTATACTTTTAGTAAATCTTCCTGCCATCTCTATCATGCAATGTAGTTTTTAATGTTACGAAAGCTCAGTTCTTTACCTAGGTTCTTAAGCTGACACACCAGCTCTAGCACAGATACTCACAAGTAATGTTGTTTGTGATTCTGACAGGAGTTATCACAGTATACGGTGAAGTAAGGAAGCTGCAATTCTGGCAAAGTTTTTTGGCGTTTTTTTTTTTTTTTTTTCCTTCCTTAAAGACGAGGCTTGTTGCTCTGAATACAGGACACAAACTTCAGATTTCAGGGAACTGATTTTGTGGGCATTACTGCTTTTATTGCTAAGATATTTCTCTAGCCAGCAGTTTTTCAGAATCATACATCTGAGCTTTTCAACACCAGAAGTTGAGCCATAAGATATATCTGATTCCACTAGAAGCTGAAAAGTAAATTGAAACGGATCTCTGCTAGGAACCAATTTAACATTCCTGGGTGATGGTAGAGACTGGTATGGTGGGAATTATGAAACTTCTAAAAATTTGCCTTTTGGAAAAGAGAAGCTGAGATACTTTTCATTCAGTTGCTACAGAAATAATTTCTAAGACTGACAGTAGATCTGTTACCTTATGACTATATTAATTACCTAAATGAATCACTGTACAAGACCCAGAACTGTCGTTATCCTCATAATGCACTAGCACAAGATACACATTCCCTAGATTTGTAAACATTATCTATCAAATAGTTGATACTGAGTGTCTCAGAAAAAAAAAATGAACACTTACTTAGCATCGCCTTTTTCATTAGCTATTTTTCCCATGTGCATCTCAGATCAGCCTGAGAACCATTTTATACCTAACATTTGGCTAAGGAGTTAATACTGGTTTTCTAAACGTTTTCACAGGATTCACTATAGAAAGGAAAGTTAATTCTATACCTATCCTTTAGTGATATGTCTGAACTATAACATAAGCTAATGTGAATTCAGTTATTTGATAGGAATTAATCTTCATTTCCACCGATACAATCATATTTCAATAGACTACAAGGAAGTAGAAGTCCTGAGTAAACTTACAGGGGCACTTATCGACAGAGACAGGAGGTCTGTATGGGCTGCCTCCATAAAACTCAAAATGTGCTTCTTTTAATACTTGTAGAGTAGGAAACGCCTGAGGTCTGTCTGAGCCCTGTGAGCACCCCCAGGCTGTTGCCACCTCGACCAGCCTCCCTCTGGCCCCAAGTAGACACCCACCCCGCCCAGGGGCTGTGGGATGGTGTCCATCAATGAGGACATGTCCTTCCTGTGGTCATGGGCAGCACCTGGCTTGTCCCACATGGAGCCTGGCAGGGTGTTGTCTCCTCAATCTTGAACTCTATTATATATTTTTTAAAGTCTGTTTCCAGAAGATATTTCCAATGAGCTGGTGGAATCTTCACTGTCAAAATAAAAACATTTCCATAAACCAGAAACTGTCTATCTGACGACATGAACGCACTGAAATAGTACTTTTCAGAACTCTGTCTATCGTTAATAACAAATAAATACTCTTATACCACTTTGTAGAACAAGACACATGCACAGAAAGAGATATAGTAATATGTTCAATTACCTGTTTAATTGATACAAACTCGGTTAATCTATCTACTCAATAGACAGTATACAAACTTTCACCATGCAATAATTTCAGAACATTGACAATTTGTATAGGCTCAAAAGCCATCTATAAATTTTTCATCACCCGCAATGTCAATTATTTCCAAGTGATTAATTCTAGCTGAATGCTTTTATTTCTTCCCAGGTGATTCAAATACTAAACCTGGTACTACACAAGATCTGTAGCAGCAAAACAGCCATGATTCCTGTGCCTCAGTGGCAACAGGAAGAGCAGTAAGAACAAGTTTCCTCTGCTGGTTGTTTGGAAAGATCTACCCTTCTTCCCTCCTTCTTCCTCTGCTTCCCATTTCAGAAACAAATCAGTCCAGAACTGACTCTTCATTCTGGGGATCTCACTGTTGTCAATCAGGTGATTCAAAGGAGGCACTCTGTGAAACCCATATGATCACAGAATCATGGAATGTCCTGAGTTCAAAGGAACCCACAAGGATCGAGTCCAACTCCTGTCCCTGTATAGGACAACCCCAAAATTCATATCACGTGTCTGAGGGTGTTGTCCAGTCTCTTCTTGAATATTGACAAGCTTGTGGCCATGACTGCCACCCTGGGAAGACTGTTCCAGTGCTCCACCACCCTCTGGGTGAAGAACCTTTTCCAATGTCCAACCTAAACCTCCCCTGGCACATCTTCCTGCCATTCCCTTGGGGTCTGTCACCGGTTGTCAGAGAGAAGAGATCAGTCCCTGCACCTCCTCCTCCCCTTGCAAGGAAGTTGTAGACTGTGATGAGGTCTCCCCTCTGTCTCCTCTTCTCCAGGCTGAACAAACCAAATGACAGTCTGATTGGGATGTTTTCTTGCTCTCCCTTGGAATTGTCCTTTCTTCATCACTCTTACTGGAGAATTTGTCACCAACTACAGTTTTTGCAGAAATCAGGAAATCAGTTTTTTCTCCTTTGCGTGTTCTTTGCAGCCTGAAATTGCCTGTAGATGTAGCATTTTGAAATGCAATCCATTGCCAACTCTTTGCAGTGGTGTAATCAGTCATGGTCAAGCTGCTTATTGCACTCCTCTGCCATTAAAATCCCCACAGATAACCAAACATATGAAGATTTTTATCCCATACCGTGTAATATCAGGTACCTAAACTTGGAAGATTTTAGGAAGACCATTTGGGCCAATGTGGGTGATTTACTGTTCACTTGCATTAGTTGTGGCATTGATAGCCTCTAACTGGTAAGCTCCTGTGAGAAACTGGAACAGTATTGTTTGTAAATGTTCCAGCTACAAGTTAATTCTTCTCAAAACTGGCGTCTGTTCCCTTTCATTTATCAGCATAGTAGATGCATGACTTATCAGAAACTATTCCTCCAAAACCACACAAATTAATGATCATCTTACATCTTCATCTATATCTGTGAAAAAAAAATATTTTTATTCATTATTACTAATTACTGGTATTTCCTGCAGCTATGAAGTCTCTTACACTTTTTGCTTTAAAAATATTTTAAATGGACATAACAGGAAATGTGATTAGGCAAAACACTACTTGCAGTGCATCACATATAGCGTATTTAGTAGTGCATATACTACCTTGCAGTTTTCACATCTCTCTATCTGCTTTGAACACCTACCATAACATGTTTCTGGGACATAAGAAGGCCTCATTTTTAAAAACATTTAGGAATATTTTCTAGTTCCATTTTTATAATGAAAGCCATTTATATAACTATAAAACCAAATAAACAACACACAGTTGTCTGCTTTTAATCTTCACAAGCAGCACTTTACAAATATTAGCTATCAAATCCCTATAGCATCTTTACATAGCAGATAAGGAAGAGTATTGCCATTTTACTAGTCAAGAAACAGCTAAACAGAAAACAATCTACTTCCCCTACATACTTCTGACAATGAAAGAAAAACAAGCTTGGGAATGATTTGTCCAAAGCCACTCTGTTAGATCTGGTATTATAATCAAAGCATGTGCCCAGACCAATGACCGAATTGAGAGGGTAAAATCTTGAATGAAGATTACAAAAATAATATTAAATCAGCCTTTAAGGCAGATGCTGTTCTCATCAGTTATAATTGTGATTTTTTTAATTAAAATCTCCCTGTTTTTATGTGTATAAACTAGACTTGGTTATAGTTGTATTAATTTTTATTTTTAGCTTTACTATTCATATTATGTCTGTAAAGAGTATAATAATTACAAAGGTTATTTACACTGGAATTTTTGCATTCAATAAATATCATGGGTTTTTAATGGATCTCTGAATTAGGCATTGATATTAAAGAGTGAAAGACATTAACATAAAGTAGTGCTTAAAGTAGGAACATGGTTTAATTAAATTTTTTATTTACACATTTTCAATACAACAGGCTTTAAAAGTGCCCTAAATGGATTCTATGAAGCATCAAATGCACTCATATAATTCAAAAATAAGACGTCTTAGTCTTTTTCACATTTTGTGATTTACTGCAGAGTGGTGGAAAATACATCTGCAAGAACTTTAATTATACATACACTTTAGTTATGAAGCATTGTTGGTGAATGTAAAATATTGATTCAGGTACGTAATTAATATGAATGTGTATGTGTACACATATACATACCTATGTATGCACATTTAAAATACATTGATTAATAATGAGTGATATTCTACCTCTGAAGTCAGTTGGATTCTGACTTCCAAATGGTCAGGATTTTGCCATTAAACTGTATGTTTCCATGTTTCTTTTTGTTCCAGGATTTGTCTGTCACCACTGCCAAATCTATTTTGGTTACATCCTAGTTGGTGTAATGCTGTCTGTGACAGATGTTTTAGGCTTTGTCCTTCTGTTGACTCCACGGGAAGGACGAATGCAAGTATGAAGTCCCCCTTGAAGCAATGAGTGCTCAGAGCTGTTCAGCTACACAGTCGTTCAGGGTTGCGGTCTTTGCTCCAGGTGTAACTTCTCCCAAGGACCAAGGAAGTGAGTCTGGAGAACAGGAAGGCAGGAGGTGACAAATTCTGGGAAGAAGAGAGCACTGCTGGTCTGGCCTACTCTCCCACATGGCTAACCAGACTATTCAGTTACATAAAAAGCTGAGTCAGCAACTGACTCATGGAGTTTAAAGAAACATTTTCTGGAAATTGCTAATGGCAATGAAATACTTGCATGTATACTATAATCTAATAACATTTGTATAACTGACACTTACTGATGTCTCCAATGACATTTACTGTATTTACTTATTGTCTCTGAAATTGACCTTAAAATAATTTTTATTTTGTCCTTATTTTCTATATCTCATATTAGGTACTTATGTCTCTTTGCCTTCTTACACTTATCTCATCTGGACAGTTGACATTTGTGTTGTTGAACATCCTTCATCTGCACACAGTTTTAGAAAAAAATAGGCTCAGTTAAAAAGAGAACTTAGTGAGTTATTAGAGTGGAACATAGCTATGAAGTTTATGTTTCATTTTTTTGTTTGTTTCTTTTTTGGTGTTTTTTGTTAGCTCAGACAGAGCATATAACCAACAGAAGAACAAGCAAAACATGAACACTGAACACTACTGAGATTTTTATCTCTAAAATCAAAACTAAACATGCTTATTTACTGCTGCGTGGGGAAAAAACCAAACACACAAACAACAAAAAAACCCCACCCCTAAAGTATTGCAACTTGTATTTGAAATGTCTCTTGTTAGTACACAGAATTCCTTCTAAAACTGGTGGAATGATTTTTACTTGCCCCAGAGCTACAAGTTTTGAAAATGTAGACAACATTTTTCTCAAAAACATGTAAAACTCATAGGTGCTTATACAATTCACTCCTAAAGTCATAATCTTAGAAAAAACAGATTTGAATAATCAGGAAATGAAGACAGTGTAATTAAACAACAACAACAGCAAAAATTTTAAAACAAACAAACAACAAAAACAAATAGAAGAGTATGTGTCTGGGAGGGGAATCATGTTCTCTTCCATTCTTGATAGCGGGAACTTGAATAAGTGTGTCTAGTAATGTAACATCAGAGCAAGTAACAGGACACCAGGAAAAAAATTAGAGATTAATGAGCTAAAATGCAGGTCTTGACTTCCAGGAGTAGCATCTACAGTCTTATGTCCCTAATGCTATAAAAAGGCATGTAGGGACACACAGATCACAATACATGCCATATGGAATTTGGAACTAAAATACTTAACCTTTCAGCCAAATGAGGATAAATTTTGATGAAAGGCAAAGCTTTCTCTACACTGAGTCATGTAACCCTGTAGTTAGTAGTTTCTAACTCAGCTAAATCTTGAAACAGATTTTAGGGCTTCAAAAAGAAAAGAAAAAAGGAGAAAGAAATACTCATGCTACTTCTTAAAGACTGTGTTTATATCTCATCTTTATAAAAGGTAGATTATCTTGTTATAATGGAATTGTTAAAATTGTTATAATGGAATAAGAGTTACAAAAGAATTTTTATGAGCAATAAGAAAGGCCAAATTATCAATAAGTAAAAAAAAAACCAGTGTTCAATTTGACTTTTCAAAGCCTACAGTGTGCTTATGGTTCAGTTTATGTAATTCTTAATTTGCGAATACAGGTATAAATATAGGAGGATATGTCTCTTTTCCACCTGAGAATGGTAACAAAATATCATATTGAAACCTCTGTGAGTCCCTGCGGCCCATCTGTAGATGGTGAAACTTTTGCCTGATTAGACTGAGACTGAATTCAATAATCTGTATCTCTTGCAGTCTAAAGAACAACGTGAAACAAAAGCCAAACTTTAAAACTCAGTCTAGAAACCTAATCCATACCCAAATAGTAACTACATTGCCGTGGTTGGAACAATCTAGTATTATATAACAAGATTATTCCCCCTTCCCACCCCCCAGTTAAAATCCTAAAGAAATCCTAAAGGCTTTTAAAGGACTTTCAACTATCCTGGACAAGATGGGCCTGATGGTGTACTCTCTGTCTTCTCCTGGTTGGTGACCAAAAGAGATCTGTGCAGATTTTTCATCCTTGATGATGAATAAGACCATTTCCCTTGATGATGAATAAGACCATTTCTGTATCAGTTGCAATGCAGATCTGAACAGTTTACAGACTACTTTGAAGTTTTTGTTGCATTGAGCTCTCAAGGACCAATGATTTACAACAAGTCTAGCTGCATACCTCCTCCAAAATTGCCCATATGCTGGAATGCTCAGGTGGTATATGTATAACATAGTAGTATAGGAATATCTAGTATAGATACAGACAATTCTACTCCCCCACTTGGGATTTCATCACACTGGGAAATGTATATTGGAAAGCAAGCCACATTGTATTGCATCATCAGAAGTACAAAGCTGAAAATCTGACCCAAGATTGTTTGTTACAAAAATTTAGTATTTTTTGCCTTCAGTGAAATCAAGCATTTAACACCCAGTTCTTGTCCTGTGATCATTCAGCAACAATCAGACAGAAATTTGATACTGAATTCACACACTGGGAAATCAGCGTGAGGTTAATGCTCTTCTTGTATTGATCCATAACACTGTCAGAATACAGGCAACATGTAAACCTGGCTAATTTCCTGTGGTCTGGGGCATGTGCAGTTAACAGATGACTACAGACAATCAGTAAGTAAAAAATCCCAGTTGTTCATAAGTTGCACAATGTCAAAAGAGAGACTCATCTTTCTGCAGGCATCTGGGTGAAGCCTACAGCTGTAAAATATCATTCAGAAGCTCAGCTGGGGCTGTGGTTGTCCCAGAGCTCTGCTGGTGCAAATGGCCAGCAGTGGTGCCTGTATCCAAAATACTGAGTGCTCTTGGCCTTAACTTCCTTGTCGTAAAGTCTGGATGAGATAAAACTTGAAACCAAAACCAGAGAAAGCTTGATGTCTTCACAACACTTTGGCTTTGTGCCCATTTCCTAGGGGCACTATGATCACTGTCCTTGTTTAGATTGGGGTGACAGAATGGCATTTAGGTGTAAACACAGATGGCAAATCTTTCTAGTCTCAGTCTACTGTATAAGTTTCTCTGTTTACACTTGGTGGTTGGCCTCTCACTAACAGTACAGTTTTCCTTGAGGAAAACTTAGGAGGCTCCTGTCAACAGTAGTTAGTTCTCATGGTCCTCACATATCCATCTCGGCCAAGGTTACCAGCTATCCAGTTTTACAAATACAGCCTGTTTGTGGGTTGTGATCTAAACCAGACCTATGAAATAGCCTACTGAAAAAAAGGGAGTCTGAGCTATATATGTGTATTTTTAAATCACTGTCATTATAGTTCTGTTGCAGAGTGTGGCTGTACAAATTGCCAAATCAGTAGAACAGAGGAAACAGTAGCCATAAGATGAGAGGGGAAATAAAAGTCTAAGTGTGGGCAAGGCTGGAACCTTGTTAATGGGTTGCTGTTGAAAGGATTTCCAATATATAAATATAACTGCACTTTCGGCACTCCCTAAAAATGTCTATGATAGACAATTTGCATCAAGGGAGAATTCTTTCAAAATGAAATCACACTGTGGACTGAATTCTCAAACGAGCAAGAAATGACTTCCTGTTTCTGAAAATTAACTTTTGTCATTTCTATGCTATTGCTCATAATGCCAATTTCCATTGTTCCTGGAAGTCCTAGCATTAGAATAGACCATTAAAACCAGTACTTTAAGTCACTAGGTTTGATTGCACTTACAGTAAAAAGCTACGCTGGGAAATTGACTGGAATAGCTTGCAATAAGAGCCTTTTTCTGGTTGTCTCAAGTGGATTAAGTTAAATTTGAAAGAGGGACAGAGGAAGCACTCTGCAGAATAAGAGTTCCCACATACAGAGCTACTTCAGAATAGCCACGGCACTTTAAAAGTGTCACTCAGCTTTACTTTGGAATAACTTCTAAAAGTTGATAAGCCTAAGTTTCTTTCATAGTTCCATTAAAATGAAGGATCCTTAAAGTGGTTGTGAATGTGATTATATTTAGCTCCTACATTCCATTATAATTTACACCCACTTTCAGGCTGCGTTACACTGCCATAAATGTAAAAAGGGTCCTTCATATCAGTCTCTGGCTATTTTATTTTTAAGTTATTCTTGTTACAGCAGTGACAATCTAACAGCAAGCAGGGTAGTGTTAGAATCAGCTCTTACAGTCTGTGTGTTTGAGGGTTTCATTTTTTTTTCTTTCTTTTTTCCCAAATCGTTGACTTTTTTAGTGTTAGGAGAGGACTTTGGTTCTAGTACAGATATTTCAAGGAGGGAGTGGGATGGAAAAATCCTTTGCACCTGCAGGTGCTTCAGATTTCTAACTGGGGATCCCTGTTCTAAAATGGTCTGCACTGTTATTACTGGCTGTGTTACCATAGCAATGAGAACTCTGTTTGATATGAACACTCTTCCCTACAATTACTACAGCTGATGAGCACAGTAATTATCATAGCTTCCTAAGGTGCACTTAAAATAGCAGAGGCGAGGGAATGCATTCTTGGAATATATGGTACATTCTTTGCAGGCTGCCCTGAAAATGTCTCAGTGGGAAAGTTCAACTTGTCTTCTGTGGGTATAGATATCGAAGATTTTTCAGGGTAAAGTTTATACTGGGACAAGATACAACAATAAGTGTAGAAAATATACAGTTACTGTAAAACAGCATGATTTATATTAGCATTGCTTGAATCATCTTAATGTTACTAGTTTGACATACCCCCCAGACATGACAGAACAGGCCCAGGAGCAATGTAAACTGATGTCACACAGTGGAATGACTTAACTAGCAGTTTTTCAATACCAGAAAAATTAGTACATGTGGTACGCTACCAGCCAACCATTTATCAGCTTCACAGGTGAGAAGCTGCTCGGATAGACAGAATTCAGGCTTCTGTTTTTTTTTTTTTTTTTCATAGTCAAAAAACAAGCAAAAATATCCTCTGAAAGAAACCCAAAAGCCTTTGTGGACCAATGCTTACACCAACAGAGAGTGTGTTTTCAGGACCTTAAAGGTTCACAGATCGCTGGGACTAATATTTTGCAGCTACTAATTTTCTTCTTAATATCTATTTAAACATACATTCTCAAACTGTGATAATGCCCAATTCATTGAAAAGGAGACAGCCATAGTTACACGTGCCTTAATGAATTAATGTTTTCTTATCCAGATAGATCAGATTTCTGAAGATAATGTCTACTATATTTTGATTTATGGGAACGCTAATGATTTTTTAATGATTATTTTTGAAGTATCTTCATTAACATGACTTCAAAACTCACAGTTTTCTGTTTTTCCTTTCCAGAATTGATACAACAGTGTATACAATAATCACAGAAGTCTTTATCTACAAAGGTGTGGATTAAAGAGGCAATACAGAGGTACTGAGATACCAGGGGTATTGACACATTCAACTACCAACACCCTATGAAAGTGTACTGAGATACGAGTTATCTAGCTTGGTTTAAAATGATGGATGAAAAAACACAGAGGGGATCCTTAATTCAAGGGAAAAGTCAAAATCTATTCTACACCTGAGATCTTCCCGAATAACCTGCTCTGCTCTGTCTCCACTTGTAGTTAATACAGAGATTATGACCTCAAAACAGGTCTAGTAATGTAAAAGCAAACCTTTTTAGGACAGAAATAAGCAGAAGGTATCTGTTCACAATGCTTTACCTTTACCCTGAAAACACATTCTTTTTGCTCAGGGGTAGTGACACAAGACCAAAGCAAGTGCTGCTTCCAGTTATGGCTGATTGTACATGCCATTCAACTTGTCTCATTTTCTTTCAGGATTCATTCAATGTGTAAAAGATAGTAGTAAGTGTAGTAATAAGACAAAAAGCATAAAGCGGTGACAGAACACATTGAAGAACACCTACTCTCCTTTACACTCATTTATAATTCTTATGAAAAGAGCAAAAATTTTTAAAAGTTGGAATAGCTAAGAGAGTATATCCAAATTAATACAAAAAGGAACCATGTGTTCTGCAGCTTGAGGGCTGGTTGCAAGCCAGGCTATCTAGACTTCTGTTGCCCTGTAGACCAAAGTGGTCATGTTTTCCGTCCCACTCTAGGGACGTACAAATAGACAAGCAGTAGACAGTGATTGTCTCCTCAAGGAACCAAAGAGCAGGAATCTCAGGTTTCAGGAAGTTTTAAGGAATTACTGCTATCAAAGTAATTATCGTTCCCTCACTTGTATTATATTTTCAGGAAATATAATTAGAAAATGTATTAGATTTATAATTTGCAATTTCTTTCTAGATTTCAATAGACATAATCAGTCATTAGATACCAGCCATTCAGTGTGACAGGCAAAGAATTCTCTCACCACAACATCCATAGGGTTCTGGTATTTTTAAAAAAATATCCTGATGTGTACATAATCATGTCATGTGTTACCACACA
The DNA here is from genome assembly GCF_036013475.1 of Columba livia. Classification (NCBI taxonomy): domain Eukaryota; kingdom Metazoa; phylum Chordata; class Aves; order Columbiformes; family Columbidae; genus Columba; species Columba livia. The sequence continues at coordinate 191,626,871 of NC_088602.1, read as the reverse complement.
GGCATCATTCTCTGGATATTGCTTTGAACTGCTTTTGCTCTGCTCTTTTTGACTGCTTTTTGACTCACCATATGTATTGTCAGAGAGACCTTCTGTCATATACCATTGATTGTTCATCTGACTTACTAAAAGGACTTTAATAATTTACAGAGTCATTATTTTCCATTTGTACAGTACTGGCTTCACATCTTCGGTTTTGATTTGGGACAGCCTGTATCACCATGGATTCACTGCTTTAGGAATCCTGTTTCCATACAAAATGTAGGATTCTAGTGAAATCTTCTGGCTTATTAATGTGATTATACATGATACATTTTCTGCTGCTTTCTTAACTTCCTGGTCATTGGCAGAGTGCCCAAGATGCCAATATGCTTTGAGCTCAGCACTGTGTGTTGGAGTTCTTGTTATGTAGTTAACCACACATACCTGCATGCAGAATCTCCATGAACCATGGAACATGTCTAATTTTTGACTTTTAGAAAATGCAGCATGTTGGTTCTTTTATTCAGTGTGGCTGAGATGTGTAAAAGAGGCATTTCCAATGATCTGTCCCTTTGTTTGTTTGTTTGTTGTAACATTCCTCAAGTTTTCTAATATCAAAATGCTTTCAGAGCCAGTATCAGAAAAGTTAGTCTGTCTGTGAAAATTTTTGTGTGTGCAGAGTGTGGTAGAAGGACTGCACTGTGGACCAAAAAAGTGAGTTATGACATTCATGGAGTTTTCTGTCTGATCGCTGAATTGGGTGTGCGTGGCTATATGTACTATGCAAACTAAAATGACCTTATCTTCAATGGCACTTTGTCATGAGGTTCCTGTGGTGAAATGGCCTTGGTGACAACTTTAGAAAGAGCAGCCAAGAATGGTCTAACACTGTGCAGTCACTGACAGTGACTGAAGTATATGTTGTCTTTGTAGGATTCAACAGACCTGCTGCATGTTACAGTGGAAGACTGTCTTCACTGTAAGTTATTCTGTCAAACTCCTTTACCCTTCATCCAGCCTCCTTTTGAGTTCCACTGTTTAGAGACTTTCAGTACTTTACTAATATACTCATATGAACCCATACCACACAATGAAGCCAAAAGAAGGTGTCCACCAGCATATCTCAGACTCATCATTTTTTGTCAGCCTGCCTGGCATTGGTTTCAGAAACCAAATAAATAGGTGTACTAATGTCCATTTAACTACAGAATGTCTTCATCATATTCCTCTAACTCTTCCTTCAAATTACTAATTTTTAAAAATACCTGGGTAAAATGCATTTTTAATATAAATTTCCTTATTCTCCTTAATTTGAAGAAAAGGTTGAAACCCATAGTTTGCTTTTGACCCTGTAACACAGCCAAATCTTTTCTGGAAACTGGTTAGGCTGAAATGAAGTGTTGGGGACTATAGGGGTTAAGGAGTACCCAGACATTACAGAATTGGTGAATGGCACTGGTGATCTGGTCCATGTAAAGGGCTCTTTCAGGCAGCATTGCCCAGCATAGGTTCCAGAAGCCCTGTTTTTCAGATAGGGCAAAAATGACTGTAGTTTATAAAGTAGCCTTTCAACATGGTGTATGAGGCTGTGAACACTAGAATTTCAGCCATGCTCTGACTGGAGTGGCTGTAGGAGGGCTTGCACAGAACTCCAGGTCTACCTACATCCTACCACAGGTGTTCCTTGCTGCTGCTCTTGCAGTGTTCCAGCAGCATCCCCAGTTATTGAAAGTTAACGTATTCTTTTTCCTAACTTCTGCTATGCATGTGATTGTATGCAACCTGTTTAAATAAACTCCTTTATACAATTTTGAATGAGTCTCTGCCTTATCATTCCATATAAGCTACAGTTATACTGATGAGTGGAGGGGTAAGTTATAATATGCGACACTCATTGATGGATTCATTAAGTGAATGTAGATTCTTGTTTCTTCTGTGTTTTGATGCATGAATAATTGTTCAGACCAACTGTACTATCACAATCTGAACTGTGTGAAGTATCTATTAGATAGCATATGGCTACTACATATGGTTCAGAGAGGCTATTCTATAGTAACGAAGTAATAGAATTTCTTGCTGTGTCCAGCATAAGTGCATAATTTATAGTTGCCTGGGGTAATTTTTAACATGTGTCACTTATTCTTGTGATTATCTGTTAGGAAAATATGTGTAAATTACTAACTTTAGGCAGCTTTCCTTCTATTTCTTTTTTCCTTTCATTCATCTGCTCTTTTGTACTATGTTGTTACTTGCAGGAGTGGAATTTTTCAGCTATGACCTCAAGAAAAGTGATGTTAGTTTTGAAATTAAAGGAAGAATATCTTAAGTGCCAAGACAGCTCTGCTGTGGTATTTTGGGAGGGGGAAGATTACAGATATTCTCTGAACTATGGTGCTATGGGACATTGATCACCTGAGAGAAAAAATAAAGACAAAAGGCTGAGTAACATTGACTTCAACCTTTGTTCCTGGATAAGGCAGACTTAATGTTGAACTTCTGGAGTACACCACTTGTCCCTTACCCAGCTGCGAAATTCCCCTCCACACTTGTCCCTAAGATCATAAATAGAAAATTTCAGTGCTTACTAAAAACTGAAAATGTCTAAAAGCTTTAATATATTACTATGCTCTTAATATTACATGTAATTTAATAAGAAATGTCTTTCTCCCTCTCCCTCTTTGGAGTGTATTTACAGTTATCTAGAATTTTTGCTAGAATATACATGTTTTTTGACACAAATAGGTGATCTTGTTAAGGAACAAAAAATACCTCTACAAATGGTAAAACTGACTAAGGTTCAGTACTATGAACTGTTTTCGGTACTGACTGATTTAGAATGCCTGACATAATATTAGATCCTTTGATTAATGGTAATTAGCTGATAATGGTTGAAGAATTGTAGAAAATAAGCCATCTGAAACTTTATTGAAATCAGGAAGAAAAGTTATAATAAAGGAGCATTACCAGTACTTGCAAAGTCTAAGAAACAGATTGCAGTCAAAAACTTTTTGAAGAGAGTGTTCGGCTGTGAGCACATATGGATTACGCCTGTGGGGAGCTGCATACTTATCAAACTGATCCTTCCTGCTCTCATGTAGTACATAAATACCAAAACTTTAGTGTTCTCCACTTTTAAAGGTGGAAACAATCAGGTTGCAAGTCAGAATAAGATGTTTGGTAACACAAAATGTAAATGTGACAGGGAATTTGTCCAAGTGAGGAAGAACATTCTGTTTCATTCCTGTCATTTGTCATTTATAATGACTATGTTACCTGAGAAGACGACAATCTCCAGTATTTATTACATTTTGAGAGTCAAACCTGTACAAGACTTTTTTTTAATACTTGGAAACTTCACTGTTGAGCAATGTTGGTACACTGGCTGTTGTGCAGTCATTGTGCCCTGCAGACAAATATTAAAGATTTTTTTTTATTATTCCTTTTGACAAGAAAAAAGCTGCAGTTTCCTGATTTCAGCATGATATCAGCTGAAGTGATTGTACTTGTCCTAAGTTGGACATTGGTTTAACTAAAGTGAACAGGCTTCTTCAGAAGAGAGGGAACCTATACAAATAAATAAAACAAATAGAAAATATTTATGGAAAAGAGCTTCTGTGTTATTCCTTTCTACAAGTAAATAAACCATAACTTATTCCTTAAAGAAGAAAGGTGAAAGTTGAATATAGTAAGCCTAATTCACCTGGAGAAAAAGAAAACAAAAGCTTAGAGAGATAACAGCTTCTGTACAACAGTTATTTTCACTAAGTAATAATCCTTTAGACTGACCTGCTAAAAAATGATAGATGAGGAAAATAGCAATGAATTTTGTGGTTTTCTGCTTTCTCCCCCCCCTTTTTTTTTTTTTTTCTTTCTTATTAACCTGTAATATTTGGTGCAAAAACTTTATATTCTCTGTTAGAATTTGTTTTTCTTGCATTTGATCTTGTACCTGGAAAATATCAAGAATGCCATATTTTATTTTCCTGTTTTGTCTAATGATTCCTTGGAGGACTTAGTGATGCTCATGTTCTCTTTTAGACCCAGTTTTCAAAAAAGATTATAAACATTCTTACTTTACTAAACTTGAATGTCCCTTGATTGCACATTTTACTTAATAGTAAGAATATTACATGTTTGCGGTTTAGGACCTAAGGTCTTAGCCAAATGGTAAAGAAGTTTAATCTGTAATAATGACCTTTAATATTGTGTCAGGTTTTTGCACTAAATACATATTAAAAATAACAAAGCACAACAGGTTCAAACTGTCTGAATAAAAAAATTGCTTTCCTTTCCATTCTGTTTTTAATTGCTTTGTAGTAAAAAGTGAATAAAAATACTAGGTCTCTTCCATATTGTTTTGTGTGTGTGTGTGTGCGCGCGCGCGCGCGCGTGTGTGTGTATGTGTGTAATTTCTAGCTTGAGAAACGAACATGAAGAAAAGTGGTTTGTGCAGGGTAGAAGCTGACTTGAGAGGAGGTATAAGCCAAACCTTTATTTCAGTTTTTAGGTTTTGTTGATATTCTAAACTCAGAGCTAAAGCAAGATAAAATGGAACCTACTATTTATTTTACAATTTAGTGCAATAAGACTGGTTGTTTTCTGTGTCTTTAGGCAAATAAGGTATTTTTTCACCCCTCAATTGTTTGATGAAATATTGTACACCTTCCTTCTCTGTAGATATATGCAATAAACATTTGGTGTTAGATATTATATTTGCTAGAATTTTAAGTTGGCAAAATTTTTGATGTTTGATGAATACTTCACTGGGAAACATTTTAGGGAGAATTTATAAATACTGAAGGAAAAGTAGTGACAAAACCTAACTTTAGACCAGCATGCTTGACTTTCTAGGATCCCTCTGTGGTCAGTGAAGAAAACTAGCTCTGTCTCCTCAGAGCCAAACCTTTATAGGTGACCTAAGTGTAGGCAGCCATCAGGATGTGACACCATGGCCTCCCTTCATCTTGCTGGTGCCTGAGCTTTCCTGCCATCCTGTTTCTGGTGGTACAATCCATTTGCCAGGTTGTGCAATTGTGAATTTAGCTGGACCAGTTCCCTGATCCAACTGAAAACCACCACTCCAAAAAAAAAAAAAAAAAAAAGGGTGTTTTCAGTCAGTTTTTAGTCAGTTCAGTACCACAAAACTGAGCAGTTGCTAGATCCAGCACAAGGATATGTGTGGTATACAGGAAGAGTGCAAATATATTTCCCTTTTTATTGCAGGTTGCACCTCACAGATCAGATAAAGCACACTGTGAAAACGTCTCTCCACTTAGACATTACAACTCCCTTACAGAGGAATGTCTCTCTCTCCATTGAAGGATGCTGGTGAAATTAGCTTCTGTAGACTAATTTCATCTTGTAAACAACCTGCTAGTTAAATGCAGTAGAATATGGAAATATTCATCATTATTCACGCAAAAGACCCACGTGTCTGCATACATCAGTAGATTTAGTTGCCTTTGAGAATACAAAAAAACAAACAAGGATCTGTTATTACTGCTTAAGAGAATCTATCTTTCTTAATCAAACTCAGATGAATAGACAGTCTCTGAAGAAAGACAACCAAAAATGCTGGCTAGTAGCCTGGAGCATTCTTCCTGTCTTTTATTTTATTTTTTTTTCTTTTTCCAACGCCATCAGAAGCTGCCTCTGATCTCACTTGGAGAGAAATGTTCAGTGAGAGGTTTAGTGAATCCAGATGCTGAAATGGGAGACACACAGATGCATCTGTATGTGGAGGAAAGGCTGATAAAGGCTGAACAAAGCTATGAAATGGGTAGGCAGAAGAGAGGAGAAACTGGTCAGACATTCAGAAGAGAAGAGGAATAGCTAAAAGAAAGAGATAGGTACAATGTGAAGGAGGAAAATAAAATACAGTAAAAGAAAAAGAAGCCCTATACGTTCATATACACATAAATACACAAATAAATAACTGGATATAAAATAAATAAACACATGCATATATTTATTTCACATATGGAGAAACAGAGAAGTCAGAAAATTATTAGAGATCAACGGTCTCTCCTAATCACATTCTTTTCACATGAAGTTTAGTCTGAGAAGCCAAACTTAGCAAATCCAAATTATTTACTGTTTTGCACACAGTTTCACTGATCCATCTTATGAATCACTCAAACTCATTGCTTTTCAGGAATTTTCCTCAATGTGAAATTTCTTTTGATCTATGTCAAAATTGATATTTATCGACATCTACCCTCTTCTTATCTATCTGTTTAACATAAAGCCCAACATTCTGAAGGTTATTTGCTTCCAAACCATTTTCACAAACTGGTAACAATTTACTGTACATTTTCACTTCTCTGACAAATGGATAAGCTTGGTGTTATCAGGGAAAGGTGTAGAGCAGTTCCCCTCTGAAACTTCTTGAGGTGCTTGCTCCAAGCACAGCATGTGCCTATATAGCTGTGGTATACCACTGGTGATATTTAAGCATGCTGCATAGGATAATTCAAGGCATTTAGTAAAGTACAGAAAGGTTCATTTTATGCAGACTTACTCAAAAAGTCCTCAGAACTTATTATTTGAAGTTATTAGGAAAAAGTGTTAGGTTGCTGCAGTTAAAGACTTTTTCTTACTGATGAAAGGTAGAAAAATTAGCTGGGCTTAATGTATCAAATCAAGTACATTACAGTGATGCTAGCAAGTTGTATGACTGAACAGAGCCAGACAAGTGAAGAAAGCCAGCTAGTGCTGGTGGCAGGACTTCCATAACTCACATGTTTCAGGAACACTTCATACATACCTGTCTCCATGTCTTTAGAATGCCCATGAGCAACAAGGACCAGATGGGCACCCCTGAACCATCTTGTCTTGGCACGTTGTCCTCCAGAGGGAAGCCGTTTCTCACACTCTTGAAAATGCTTCATGTGGTGAACCAGAATTCAATGGGAGACAATCAGGAAATTGAGTTCCGAATTGAATATCCAGTCTTAACTGAAATATCACCTTTGATGAATGTTAGGTAGGCATAACAGGTTGTTATAAAACATGGTGAGAATGCTTTTCTAATATGGACTCAGGTTCATGTGAGAGATACAAAGGTTATATTCCTGAGGAAAATATGGTGTAGATTTGATTGGACATAGCTATCACTTTCACCTAGACTTTGGTTTAGTGGCTTCTGCTTCCAAAATATCTTCCAAAAGCTAAGACTTGACTTAGCCTGACTCCCAGCTCAGTAAAGTTTTTTTTTTGGTATGCTGTGAGTGGATTGTGGGAAGCTGGAGATGTGCTATGCCTTACAGTGTGGCAAATTAAAAACTCTTATTGAATTATAGTATTCTTGGACTCATGGAATTACTTTTGAGTGTTCTAGAAAGTTTATTATAAATGTCTCCTCTTTACTCTGAATTTTGGGCAGTTTTCTGTTTTTGAGCTTTATAGCAAAAGCAGTGTAATCTTAGCAAATTAGTTCAATAGAGATCCACATTAACTTTTTCATTTCATGTGGATTCCTATTCCTCAAGCTTTATTTTGAGTACTGAGTTCAAACAAACCAAACATTCAAAGGAAAGCTCCACCCATATCATTGAATTTTGTGTGGAGAACTTTATTCATCTTTGAGTCATAATCAGAATAATGAGTAACAACTGTTTTCCACCCAAACTATGAATGACCCATTTTTGCTAAAACTTAGCCTTCTCTATCTGGGAAAGCTATAACTCTTGGTGACACTTCTGGTAGACCACATTTAAATCTCAATTTTCCTCTGCAAAGTTGATGTAAACCTGCATATTATTGGCACACCTGGCTTTGCATATTTGTGAATTTATTTTTTTAATTAATTTTTTAGGAAGGATGCTCCATATCTTTGTTTCCATTGGTTTCAAGAACATTTTCAACAAGTTTATCCCACATGTATGCTTAAACTTCTAAGTGTCTCATGTGCATTTCCACAGAAAATAGATTTGCTTCTTTTTTTTCTTATTTTAGTTTAGTTACCAGAAATTTAATTATTGAGATTTTTTTTTTGTTTAGCTCCACTATTTGTGATGTTTGATTTTTTTCCCGATATTTTCATAGTCTTATGCATTTAGATTTTATTAAGATCTTTGGTTTCTTCTAGGATTCTAATCTAATATTACTTTTTCTGCCTCTGTATATGTTTCATTCATGTACTAAATAATTTCTCAATTGTTTAGCAAATTACTATCTCTAGAAAAGCCAGCATATGGTATGTAATAAATTAGTGAAATTGGACTTTGATTCCTTCTTAAGTTGGTTTGAAAACTTAAAATTGTGCAAAGAAACAGATTTCTGAATGAATACGATGACAATTAGAAGAGTGTATATGTGGTGACATGATAAAATATCATTATATATAGTAATAGGTTTTAAGAAATTGAGGAGTGTTTTTCTTTATGTATATATATATATAATTTTTATCTTCCAGAATATGTGCTAATCTCAAAGTAAAGAACTTCTTCTTGCTTTCTGGAAAATATTTTGTCCCTCCCCCACTTTCCTCCCCCCCCTTTATTGTACTTCATGCTTGTCACTGGATCAAAAAACCCAGAGGAAATACTCTTAGATGCATATCAGAAATTAGCAGATTTCTCATCAGTGTTGTGTACAGGTGTCCACTGGATATTTCCAGCCTATGTGTAAAAAAAACCTATTAGAAATCTTGCATGAGGGATTAAAATACCCCTTTGGTTTCTGGTCTCACAGATTTTTCTGAGATTTTGGTAGCCCTTAAAATGTTTCAGATTGGAAAGTTCTCATGGAACAAATGACTTAATATATGGTTTCATCATCAAGGGCCTGAATTAGACTCATGGAAGTCAAAAGAAACTCCACATTTGTAAAATTCTTAATTCTCAAGAAACGGAGAATCAGCAGACACAAGTGCTTATAGCACAGTTCAGTATTTTGACACACTCAATAATATTGCCAGACTTTCTGTTTATTTTTTTTTAATAATTCTGTGCTCCTTAAATATAAAAAAAGCAAGTGATTTTGAAAATTAGTGCAATATATTTTTGCTTCTTCCTGTACTGTTCCTTAGCAGGTTTGTAAAGTTAATTATAAATAGATTAATATTTTAAATTAATCATTACTCGTTGAAGATTTTTAACGATTGTGTTAATACAGTTATGTCTTCTCTATTAGGCATGAAATGTGTTCAAAAAAGACACACATATTTTATAAGAGTCCTTAAGAGAGAAGTGTTATAGACTAACAATAGAGCAAAAATTAGATAGAAAATTGAATTCAAAATCAAACTATTCCCACTCAGAATTTTGTTTTCTTTAAAGGGTTCAGTAAGATGTGTTTATTAATTTCTTCACTCTTTTCTGACTTATTTTCTCTACAACCACCAGGAAAGTTTATTTTTTCCTGACACTTTGTATGTTTCCCTAGTTTTTTTTGTTTGTTTGTTTGTTTATCTACTTCATTATGTATTATGAACAACAGAAACAGAAGCTCTATAAAGTTGCCCAATAATTTCCATTGTAGCATGCTAGTTTTCATTTGCTTATAAGGTTGCCAAACTTTAACTGTTTAAGCTGAAGTTTCCCTCCTGTGTAATTTCGCTAGTGAGGGAAAGGGAAAGAAGTTTCAATCAAATGGGATATGTCTGCTTTTTTTTGAGAGCAAGAAATTTGCATTAAATTCCCAATGTCACAGTTGCTGGTAAGTATTGCACGGAGTTACTTTATACTTTCTGTCTAGCAACAAATACGTTGAGGCCACTGTGATGTCAGAAATGTACTTATTGCCACATCTGTGAATATTTGGCCAAATTGTGAATCTTGTTAAATCTCAGAGACTCATTAAAGCCACATTGACAATAGAGATTATTAGTGTAGAGAAACTATTTGAAGATTTCATTTGGACTAGGCATGCTTAAGTCTAACAGGAGAAAGTTTGAGCAGAGTTTTTCTTAGAGTTGCCACTCTCAGCTATCAGGGATTATTTTCATATTAGATACTGAAAAATAGCTATGAGCTTGTCTTTCGTTTCCTGTATCACTGCCTAGAAAGCAAGGATTCACCATTGTGTAGAATGAACAGTGGTAAGGAGTTAAAGGAAGAGAAGAAGTTACAAGGAGATTACTGTAAAGAGTTAGGTGAGGACTAGATGAAGATAAACACTATGCTTAGGAATGACTTGGACTCTAACAGTAACATTTCTGTGCTTCTCAGTTCTCCTGTCCCTGAGACATGGAAGTAGTAATGCCAGTAAATCTCACACAGATGTTATCAAGAGTTTTTCATTATCATCTCTGGTATATTCAGGTATTACACTGATAGCAGCACAAAAAAGATCACAAGGAAGCAGGTAATGATGTACAATAAATACAGGGCTGTATACCGAGTGATGGAAACCACAAAGTATCAACTACAATATTCAAAGTATCTTTCCATCATAGCTGCTAAATAAGTAGGTGCCTTATGGAAAAAATAATTGTAACCATGATATTAAAAAAAAATCCTTGAAAATTGTCAGATACTTACAAAGCCCTGATTCATAAACTGTCCTCAAATTTTAGCCAAAAAGTGAAATGAGCATTCACAAATTGGTAAGGTAAGAATATGTTCCAAGTCTTCCCTTTGTCATTTTCAAATACTTCTGTAACTTATCTTTCATATATTGTCTTAAGCATAACGTACAGGCAAAGAAAAAAAAATTTCTTTGCTTCCTGGCAGAAATCCAATCTGTGTGTTACAATGCCTCATACCATTGTATAAGGTTTTACAACCATTTTTCACCTGAAGACAGATGCTTTTTTTAAACACACCCCTTAATCCAAATGTGTATTTAAATTGCAATATAATATCTGGAAAACTTTTACAGTTAAATGGTGCTTTATCACTTCAGTACATAAATTAGAAAAATTTACTATTTTAATTGTAGAAGTGTGTATTGTCGACATAAGAAAGAGAACTTAGTGTACTTTATATATCTCCTTTTCACTGATTTCCCTTTAATTTGTAGCACATTTTACTTTAGTTTGTATGCTTTGATGTGTCCTCGTTTGACTTTTGGTTCAAACAAGCAACTCAAGAAGCGAAGGATGTGCCTACTGAGATCACTTCCTGCTGAAGTCTGGTTTCTTGGCTGGGAAACTGGCTTCTCTTGTTCCTGCTGGAAAGTATTTACAATGGGGATGTTGTACTATAGTGGCAAAGTTATTCCAGGACATGTTCATAAGTATAAATAGACATATGAATAAAGTCATGCTAAATAATCCGAGAAGGCAATGAAACCAAAACCTACTTATAATTTTCATTCTAGGTTTTGAATTGCCTTGTTAGGATTCCTACAGGGTATCTCGTCACTAAATTATGTCGATATTCCAGCCAGGGCATGGCCATCATCTATTTCTGTTCATTAAGGGTGTTTTGTGAATACCCAATGATCTAAATAACTTGAAAAGTCACAGTGATATACCAAGTCACAGAGTGCAGAGAACTACTGCACTGCACTTATGTCAAAATTTCTCGGAGTGCTCTTAATATACCTGGTGTCACTGTGTCATGTGTTTACTCCTGTGCTGCTGGCTGCAGAACCAGTGCTGAGTGGTCAGTGTTAAACACAACTGGTGTCTGTGAGAGCTGGGAAGAGCTGGGAAGAGCACTAATGCTTAGCTGTATTGTTGAACTTCTTGATCTTCACCTCAGGACTGGTGTGAACTAAAGGCGATACAAAAAAGAGTTTTCAAGAGTTGAATCTGTGACCACTCACTCACTACTTGCTATCTCCAGGTGTTTCTATTGCACAAGAAGAAATTTGTATTAAGTGTCCTGTTTGCAAAGAAAAATATGGAAGGTGGTGAGATTTTTTTGTAAAAGATGCATATAAAGGAGGCAGAAAAATTTCTGAATGTGTCAATTAATTTAAAGTTGAAATAAGTAAAATGTTGGTACAACATTGTTGGACCTCCATGGCATATTAATTATTTTTTTTGTACCAACATTTTACTTCTTTCAACTTTAAATTAATTGACACATTCAGAAATTTTTCTGCCTCCTTTGTATTATGCCATGGAGGTCTAAGGTCACTGGCCTCTTGATGGAGAAAAACAAAGAATGAAAAAGAAAACTCTAAGAATTAGTAAATTCATCTCTATAACAGTCAAAAAGACTGAGAAAAAATTAATAAGGAAAAAAGTTAAATTATAACTCAAGCATTGAAGCAACTGTCACAGAATCACAAAATCACTAATGTTGTCAGAGACCTCTGGAGATCACCTAGTCCAACCTCCCTGCTCAAGCAGAGTTACCTAGAGGCAGTTACCCAGAACAATGTACAGACATTTTTTTAATATGTCCAAGGATGGAGATTTCACAGTGTCTCTGGGAAATCTGTCCCAGAGATGACCCTCAGAGTATTTTTTTTTTTTCAGACAGAATTTCTTATATTTTCATTTGTGCCTTTTGTCCTGTCACTGGGCACTACTGAGAAGAGCCTGGATCTGTGTTCTTTGCATGTTTCTATCGGAAACTTAGACACATGGATGACATCCTTCAATCTTTCTCCTCTCCAGGCTGAACAATTGCATCTTACTCAGCCTATTCTTGTGTGAAAGATGCTGCAGTCTCATAATCATATTTGTGGCACTTCACTGGGCTCTCTCCAGCATGTCCATATCTCTTGTAGTGGGCAGCCCAGAACTGAACACAATACTCCAGATGTGGCTTTACCAGTGATGAGGAGATGTGAAAAATCAGCTCTCTCAGCCTGCTGGAGATGTTTCTCCTAATATAGCCCAGGATGCCTTTGGCTGAATTTTCTGCAAGAGCTCCATCTCTTTCCTAGGATATAAACAAGGCTGATCTCTGCTTGCTGTCTTGAAGACAGAAGTGACATCTCCAGTTCTCAGGAACCTCCTCCATTCACCACGACTGAAATTTTAAAGTTATCAAGACTGGCAGTGACATTGGCCAGCCTCCACAGCATTCATGGGTTTATCCTGTTGGGCCCCATGGACTTGTGTCTATTCAGTTTATTTAAATATTCCCTCACCTGATTCTCCTCCACTGGAGGTGAGTTTTCCTTGCTCCAGACTTTCTCACTGGTCTCAGAAACCTGTGAATCCTGAAGGCCAGTCTTACTGGTAAGGATTGAGGTGAAGAAAGCATTGAATACTTTTACCTTTCCTGTGTCCTTTGTCACCATCTCCCCTGTCCTATTATGCAGCAGGTTTGCATTTTCTTTTGACTTCACTTTACTGATGATGTGCCTGTAGAAGTCCTCCTTGTTGCCTGTCATGTCCCTTGGCAGATGGGCTTCCACTCCAGGTGGACTTTGGCTTTACCAAGCCCACCCCTACATGTCTGAATACTATCTCTGTGTTGCTCCTGTGTTACCTGTCCCAGCTTCCAGGTTTTGCATGGTTCCTTGTTTGCCACACAACTGTAGCACAAAAGAGTGTCCACAGGTTCATAAATACTCATAAAATAGGAAAACAAATAGTGAAAAACATAGAAAAGAAAATAAAGGTTTTCAGAAAAATTACAACTGTGGCTTTGTTTCAAAGTTTCTGAGCTCTATACTCTATAAATTCATAAGAAACTAAAGGTGCACAAGGACTAGAAACTGGAAGATAAATGAATATTTGGTTTAGGTTAGCATAATTTATATTTACCGACAGATAAAATCTTTTGGTTTTGAGTCAGACAAATCAATTATCTACAATTATTTTGTGCAGGTGCCAAATGTATGCCTCCACATCTGTTCAATCTGGAAAAAACAATGAATGGATTTTTTTTCTTCCTTTGTATTTTTTTATTTTTCCATTTGTTCTTGATCTTCTGTTTCTACAGCACTTCTGCTGATAGCTTCTGAGTTGCAAATGACTAGAACGTCAATCTTTAGGATAATGGTTTGTTCACTTTATGCGTCTCACAAAAGCTGCTTTACTCGAAGAAGTAGTGTACAAACCAGTGTCATTAGCTGCAGTTGTCAAAAGGGAAATGGAAGGATATCACCCTGAAGCTTTTAGGGTCTTGCGTTTCTCATTTAACTCATAACAGTGCATGAAGGGTGCTTGACTTCATGTCATGCCATTTGCAGTCGTCTAGGTAGTAGTTACTTGCACACTTATATGTATCTGTATATTTAATATGCATTCATGTGACATATAAAAACACCTTATTTCTCTACAGAGTTTCAAAAATAGTTCAGTGATATAGAGGTGTAAGTGCCACTGATTTTCATTGGTTTTTATGCGTTTAATTGCCTTGGCCTAGCTTGAATATTCAGTTCATATAATGTTTAAAACAGTTCTAGTGAGAGTGAGGCCTGAGCAGAGTGATGAATTCAACTCTCTCCCTTCAGCAGTCTCCAGTCCTGTCTAAGGAAACTTATAATCCAACTTTTGCAGCTTGTAATGGTCTGAAAGTCTTGTTGTATTCCTGCAATGTAAAAGGAAGATACCTAAAACTTTAGAAAAGATACTTCTTAGTGGATATAGCACCACTTGATACAAAATAGCATTCATTCTAGCCCTTTCCTGCAAAACTTTGGAACTATGGGATAATACCCTTTTGATAGTATTCTCAATCATGTTTGGTCTTAAACTCAATCAGCAAAACAATATTTTTAATATGTCTTAAGCCAATTTACTACTTGTCATCCATGATACCTGAAAATCCGTATGATTACATTTGTAAATACTTTAATACGAATATTGTTTTCTATGTAATTCACTAGTCCTTGGTTTTACTCTTATGTAAGCTTGAGATACGCAGCTACTTCTAAGAGTTTAATGTTAAAAATAGAATCTTATGCAATGTGTAACCCATTTCAGCCTTTGATATGAAAACCTGTGCAGTTAAATCTAATGGCACCTGTTTTCTGTAGTTGATATTCTGTTGGCGGATTTACTTATTACCCACTGGAAAAATGGCAGTAATTTAGTGTGATTTTTTTCTTATTAGCCCTTTCACATGTAATGGTTAGATGCAGAAGTATTCTTATTACCACAGTTATTTCATATGTTCTGCTGCTAGTCCTGACAAGTCTTATGCATATCTACATCTTATAAAGCTGTGGTAATTGCCAAAAAATGTAACAATCCAATAAAAACAAAGAATAACCATTTTTTATTAAAGATAATTTTTCTTTGTGTTTTTATTTCTTTGTTTGTTTGCTTGCTTGCTTTTTATTGCATAGTCTATCTATGGGAAAAAAGGTCTATACAAAAATCATGCAGAACATGTTGATTCTTCACAAAGATTCCATTAAGTATATTAATAAAAATTAATAAAAGCCTTTGTCTTTATGAATTAATGTGTTTATAATGCATTGGCATCCAGTGCATACAGGAATGTGCAAAAAAATACGAATTTCTTGCTCATGTTACTCTTAATATCACTACTGTCATGTTTTGCCCAGAAACAGACTCAAATTCTCTCTGACTTCTTCCTCATTCTGAGTTAACCAAGTTCTTGGACAGTCTGCAGCTTGCTCATTTCTCATACATACCAAGGAGACGAGATTACCAGCTTCCATATTTACACGGCTGATAATTTGTGCCTCTTGTCTCCCTGTGCCTTTGGTGCATTACCTTCCTCTCATACAGGTAATTTTAGTTCACCAATATGAAGCTTGAGTCAAAATGAGATAAAATAGATAACACCCTCGTTTGCTTCCTCATTCATATTGTGGAAAAGAGGGACATGTGTCCCCCATACCTCATGAAGTGTATCAAGTATGACACTTAAACTGTTATTTCTGTGCAAAGGAAAAGTCTATATATGGACTGAGAGCACACTATCAGTAATAAAGGCACCATGCAGTTCTGCAGGGAGAACTTGCCCTTTATGTAGATACTCAACATGAAGAAACATTTGTTCACAAGAGCAAAAAGACCCAGTAGAAAGGCATGTTTTCAGTTGACATATTTTCAACCACTTCTGATGAATTAAACTGACCTTTAGAAATACACATCTAGGCTGGCACTAAATCCAGCTTTTCTATTTTTTTAGAGTGTGTGTTTATATGAAGAAAACAGTGAGCAGAGCTACAGAGCTATTGTTTGTGTTCAAGGAGGTGCCGGTGTCAGGTACACTTTGCATGCACACCGGTGAATGATGGCAGGTCCTCTGTTACGCTCTCTTCCCGGATGCAGAACAGAGTGTTGAGCTATGCAATCAACATCACCAAGGTGTTTGAGGAAAGGAACACTGTGATCTTTCTTGAGGCAACTCTGGCATTTTAATGATCTAAAAGGTTATGTTGAATTATAACAATATCTGTAGACAGGCCACTGTGGGGAGGGAGAGAAGTCTCTGTACTTTCTTTTTTCCAAGATAAACATTCCAGATGGTTTTATTTTAAAGACTAGTGCAGATGCGAAAATTCTAATAAGAATACAGAGCTTTGTTATATAAAATAAAATATTATTTGCATATATAGACTTCTGACTTATAAGCAGTTGCCTTTTGAGTATTTGTTAAATTACAAACGAATCAACTTAGAGACATAGACCTTAAGGGAAGTATTTTTAGCAATTAGAATCAGGACCATCTTTCCAGAGGAATTCATATCATGTTCATAAGCTGAAGTGATTCATTTTTTGAGGCAAGTTCAGCATAGGCACTGGTTGATGTGTTGAAAATCCTCATGTGGACAAACTCTGAAAAGCTTGAAAAAATACTGTTCTGGAGCAGCTGCAAGCTGAGGCATAAGCTCTTTTGACAGTCTGACCCTGTGTAGCTTGTCAAAGGAGAGAAATCCAGCCGTGTTTCCCAAACTTGGTTTATAACATGAGTAATAGAAAATTGTCCGTTCTAAAGCCCTGATTCATCTTATTTGATTTTGGCCACCTAAATGAGATGTTTATATTAGAACTAATATTGTCATCCACTCTCTCTATAGACAGTACTGAGAGATACAGAAGCACTTCAGTTTTATTATCTTCCCAAAAGGAAAACTTACTCTTTACTTCTTTATGTAAATTTCAGTCAAATCCACCTGCAAGCTCTCATTATTCTCTCTACTTTCTTTTTCATCAGCTAAGTTCTTTTTTTTTTTTTATTCCACAGATGAAACTCTGACATTTTTTACCTTCAAATATGCAATGCAAAATAAATGATACTGTGCCTGAAGTACTGTAGATTTATTGACAAAAGGATCAGGTGTAGTATAGTGCAGCAGGAACAGGACTGTTGCCAGAAAGTACCATGAAGAAAGAGCACAAAGCCCTTACACAATTATTTACCTGGTATCTCCTAAATATATATGTGTGATGAACACTCAAGATTAGAACAAATATTCGTATGAGACCACTAACTTGTCAGCCAAACTTAAATCAAATATTCAGCCAAACTTCATTTGGTCTTTTGAACTGCAAATAGTTCTTTGTAAATTTATTATATGCAGTATAGTTAAGATTTGTATGTTATTATTTGTATGTCGTGAAAGAATAATTGCCTTTGTTGTAACTAACAGTAGCTGGCAGATATACAAAAATTTTATTGTTTAAGAGATGTTTGAAGGTTGCTTATGATTACCTGTTGTCTCAGGTATGTGAAAGAGTGAGGACAAACAAAATCAACTGATGCAAAAAAAAAAATCTTCAATCAATTTGGTTGAATTGAGTAGTTATCAGGGAGGGATAAAAAAAAAAAAGATGAGTATGAGAAATAATGTAAGTATTGCATGTTTGGAATGGATCAACAGATGCTTTCAGGATAAGTATAGGCATAAATCTTTTGCAATGGTTACTAAGCCATGTAACAACCACAAAGAAACAGAATCTCTGTGCCCTTGTTTGGTGTTCAGTTGTGGTTAAAAGATTTCACAAAAAGACTATGTCTGGGTTTTTTAACTTGCTGAAGGAGGCCCCTTCATGATTCTGTCATCTGAACAGTAGCTATGACAAAAAGAGAATGTCAAAGAAAAGACAGGATCTGTGTTATTTCCTAAGAAGAACTGAACTCTTTATATAGGTTCGTGAAGATACTAATGCCTCCCACCTAGTATCTTATTTTTGTACTATGTTCTTTTAATTGCCAGGTGACTCTTTTAATCTCTGAGAATAGCAAAATATTTCAGATGATGCAATGCAATACCAAACCACCTTGTAGAAAGCCAGAGGTGCACTGCTTAAGTGAAAGTTCTGCATCAAAATACTGGATTTTGTCAGAATGACTAAGCCAGGATAACACAGCTTATATTTAGAATGATCATTTACCCAGAATTCCAAAAATCACTACAAAACATTTGAGACATAGCACAGCTCTACTAAGAAAAAATAAGTACATCTTTCTCAGGTCATTAATGCTCGTTATTCTGAAGTCATCAATCAACTGAGTTGATACGGTCCCAAAAGAAATTACTAGGGTCATATAGAAAAATGCAGACAAAGGCTCTATATACATAGGCAATGCAAAGATATAGAAATACACATTGGCTGTCTTTTTATAATCAGATGGATTACAGTGAACTGATGTTACCTGGGACCACTGCCTACCCTTAAAGGAGAAATGTTCAATAACGAAAGAGAATGTCAAAAAAAAGAGAGGATTTGTGAGCAGATAGAAAATATATCAAAGCACTTGATTATCTAGTCAATCTACCTTCAAAAAATCTAATATAAGAAGGGAAGTTTAAGTCAGCCCTTGGAGTATTCAGCCTGCCTCAGGGCAGGAGCTTTCGACATTTGTGTTGGGTCAGGATCTATAAAGATCAGACACAGAAAAACTCACCTGAAAACCCTAAAATCTGGCCTACCTGAGAATTCCTGGTGGCTCCTGAAGGAACAGTCTGTTTGGCTGTTACTCACACTAGAGAGTTTTCCAAGGAACCTCTCTACAGCACTCTCTGTCTCAAGAATAGCACAAAACGGCTATAGCAGGTGGCAAAATATTTCATGTAATCATCCAGGTGATCACTGAGGGCCATGACCCATTCAATGGCTCTATCATTTTCTTGTCTCTTCTGAAGTATTTGCAAAGTAGGAGTTGTTATTCTGAACTCTTTGCATCCATGCTTCTTCCCATCTGCTCTCACCACTTGCTCATTTTCACAATTTGAAGTTGTTGTGGCCTCTGGAGAGCTGCACAGGGTAAGGTGCTGATCAGCTATGTGAAGGGTAATTTTTAAATGGTCCAAGATGCATTTTTACATTACTGCTTTTAGTTGTATGTCAAAAATCTACAAAGTACTGTATCCAAGAGATAAAAATGCATAATATAAAAAAAAAATGCATAAGAAGTGATGTTCTTCCAGACATTAATGTTTCAGATTTGTATTAATACATCCCAGAAAGGAGGGGAGCTAAAGTGGGACAAAATAATTCTGACAAATTCCATGTGAATACATACAATTCTACCAGAGATAAAACCGACACTATAAATATTAATTAATCAAAGGGTTATGTCTTAAAATGTTCCATCCAAAATGTTATTATTCTTCATCTTATCATGAATTAATATTTGTAAAATGCTTTGAACAGGACAAGCACTGTTTAAATACCACATTTTAGTCATTGTTATTATGGATACTGTTGTTGACTTGAATTTTAGAGTTCCACGTTATGACGTTTTAAAATAAATTTCTGGTGGAATGACAACTGTACAGTGTATCAAAGCAATCTTGAAACACTAGGTCAACATAGTGCTCTATATTCTTCTTGAAAACACACTGAGTTTTAATTTTTGCATATGCCTTTTTATTGTGAATGAAAACATCTGTCTGGGATTTCTAAGAATCTAGAGAACAAATGGAAATGAAATGCAGCATTCCTATCTTTTGATTATACTTTTTATTAATGGCAGATCAGACTAAAATCCGAGATCCAGGTGAAGGGAAATTTTTAAGGAGAGGGGCCCCATCAACCCACATGTGAGATGTGTGAGAGCATGTCTGTACCACCCCACAGTGCCAAGAGTCCCCAGTGAGCTTCGGAGCAACTCATCCCTCCAAAACACACAGCTCAGTACTCTGAGCTGGGGTCCCAAAACCAGCAAAGCTGGGGTTAGTCCCCTGAGATACCCTAGCAAATAAACCTCTGTGGCTGACATATCTGTGCTATTCTCATTTTGGGCATAAACCCTATTGCAACCAAGTCAAAGATCTTTGAAAAAGGCTCTGTGTAAATTTACCACAAGTCTTTATGGATAGCACTCATCTGCTTATATCTGTTAGAATATACTGTCTTTTCACATTCATTCTTTTTGCCTTACTTTTTTGCTTCAGTATCTTTTAAAATACATCCTCTAGTACATAATTTAGTCATCTAATTCCTGTAATATGCTAAGATGCAGAGAATCCAGACTTTTATTTTTAAGTTCATAGTTTTGTAAATAAATTCTCTATTTTTATAATACTTTGACACGATCTTTTCAAGATATAAGATGTATCTTGACATTAATTTATATTACGTATGTAGAGTCAACCTTTACTTCCAATAACAAAACTTCAAGTGTTGAAACATGTACAAGCAAGGTTTTATTTGGGGGGATTTTTTAATCTAATAAAAGAATATGAAAGTGACAAAGAACATTTGGCTAATTGACATAATATAAGTATTTACTTTTCTGCTCCTGCCAGATATCATAACCATCTTTAATGAACATACTTGCTTAGGTAAACAAACTTCACAGTTCCCCAGAATAAAGCTTAAGTTCTTAGGAATGAAAACCGTGCTGATATCACAGTGGTAATAGTATCAGTCTGCTAGTGATCACATAACTTCCCAAAGTTCATTAGAAGTCCAAACAATATATTTGTAAAGGAATCTCATGCCAAAAGGATTTGATTCAACGAACGAAGTCTGTAAACAGACCTGAAAAGAACATTCAGTGCTTAATTGTTTCATTCCAAATTAGGTAACAACTTTGCTGTGAGATACAGGATATTCTGCAATACTAGTTTAGCTAAAATATACGATCTTTCCTCCAGACAGGGGTGACTGATAATTAGATGCAATACCTACTATAATAATACTTTAGAATTGAGAAACCAAAATTACAAAATGAAACTTAACCAAGCCTAATGGTCATTAACTATTTAATACTCACAGCACTCTTGTGAAAGATGATAATAGTATTTTCCATTTATGTTAAGTTCTCCATGCAAAATTCGTAAAGGAAGTAAATATATTCCAAGGCTCATATTAGATGATGGTTCTTATTCTTGGCAGGATGGCTCTGCACTGCCCTGACTACCGGTTTTGAGATCCAGAAAGATGACAGACTAGTGAGAGGCCAGCGTGAAGAAAGAGATGGAAAGCTGGGGAACAGGTGCTTGGGGAGGCTCCTGAGGTTGTGGGACATCCACTTGATCCCAGGGTTTTTGTGTGAGGACAGATGCAGAAAGTGGAAACATGGAGAACCAGGCTGAACTGCACGAACTGAATTCAGAGGCATAGCTATGCTTTTCACAGATGTGTGGGAAGGCCTTGACTTTTTTTCTTGATAGCATAGACAATTGGTTAAAACCTTACTACTAGGCACTGCAGAGGCTTTTAACTGGGATCTTAGAGCCAAATTTGAGGCACAGCATTTGCAATTAACTGTGGCTTCTGGAAGTACTTGAGAAATGTTTGGGCTGCATCTATAGAGAATGAATAAGATAGAAAGCTTTGGAGAACATTGCGGAGCTTTTTAATCACTTCCAAAAATATTGCTTTAGGATGCTGTAATCCAGCTCTCAAGGATTTACGGTGTGTATACAGATTTATTATCTGTGTTGTACTGTTGAGTATACTGAAGTCCAGAGGTGTTGACTGACTTGCCCAAGGCCGAACTTAGGATCAACATTAAGATGAGAAATTTGTTCCTAGCTTCCAAAGTAATGTCCCGACCACTACACTCATGACTTGCAAAATGGGAAAAACAGTGATGTAGAAAATAATATTTTACTGTCTCTGAATTGTCTTACACTAGACTTTTCAATTTGCTTTTTTATTAACATATTAATGCCTGTGCTTCACAATATTAAAAACCAAATGAAAGCAAAATTTGGAATGTAGATTTATATGCAATATTTAGATGCTTCTGATTTGATAAAAGTCAGACTAATAACAGAAACAGCTATAGTAACACTTTTATACAATATTGTTTGGACAATATGAATATTGTAAATCTTGGTATTGTGCCAGATATACTTTTCTTGTTATTCTACCCATCACTTATTGCCTCTGAACTGTTCCATTAATAAACTTTTATATGGTTGTAAATAACTTCCCAAATTTGTAATTGGACATGTATATTTTTAAATGTGTTGACAAAAAAAGTCTTCCCCTTACTCTCTTAAATTGCAACAGATCCAAAGCACATATTAGTGATATATTGTCCTTGAGCAATACAAGGAAAAAACATGTCTCTTTATTCTGCCAGTACAGACTCTCTTTCTGGGAAAGAAGAGATTTCTGGGTTCCCACTGGGATCTTATATAATATACCGCTAGCCTTGGAATATCCCAGCTATACCTGATTTTAAAACCACAAAATTTTACAATTCAAAAAATTAAAATTCAATTTTTTAACAGGTTTTTATTGTATTTGATGACACTTTATAAATGGGCTTGATGGTATCTACGGAAATTGTTTATATATATGAAAAGCTACAGCAAGTAGTCACAATAAAAATGCAAATGCTTTAAAGTATTCTAAAGTGTCTTTTTGTAATAAAGATGGCATTTGCCACCCGTATAGTGCATATTTGACTTGCTGTATGAAAATAATCCTAGCTATTCAACTGAGACCAGTCCTTTCTTAAGTGCTTCTCAGAATCTGGCTTCAGGTATTGTGAAAAAGCCTGATTTTCATGTGGGAAATGTACATGTAACAAATTAAATTCACTTTTGTCTTTCATGACAGTATGTATATTGTGTATTTCTCCTTCCTGTCACGTAACAATTATTTTTAAAGTAATTAGCTGTTACTTTCAGGTATGTTTTTCTTGTAAGTGAAACAGTAAAAATTTAGCAAAAGCTTTTCTACAATGATACTTTTATTTCATCTCTTCTTGACTGTAGTAAACACAGTGGGAAAAAAGGATTATGTTTTATTGAGTGACTTAAACTAGAATTAAATGATTGTTGAACACTAAACCTTCAGCTGTATGGGTTCAGACATTTGAGTGTGTGCTTGTATCAAGTGTGATGAAAATGCTGTTTCAAGAATTAGCTACCACCCTGTCCCCAGTCTGCTCCACTAAACAATGTTGATGGCAAGTGAAAATGGCAAACAAATGAATAAACAGTGGTGGAAAAGTCTTGGAAAGCTATGAGTTTTGCTTGCTTTCTCAAGCTCTGCAAAACAAAGATGGTCTGTCGACCATAATTTGAAAAAATATTGTGGTTGGTTTGTGTGTGGGTTAACAGCATGAATGGCACCTAAAACCGTTACAGAGATTACAGAAGTGAAACTGAATAGTACATTAAAGCTCAGAATGTTAGTTCTGGTCACACTAATATTGTGTAATATTATCAACATTGACTCTTGTATTAAGCAATGGAAATAAAATAGCACACCCTGATTTCATGATTTATTACAGTCTCCAGATATATGCATTTATTTGTCAGATAATTTCAAATTATGCTCATTCTCAATTTCGAGTCTCCCTGCTTTAGTAAAAACTGAAGTTTTGGGTTTTATACCTCCTTCTTTATTCTTTCTGCTTAAAAATGATCTCCCGTTCCATTTGTTTGGTGGTGTTAGCTACAGTGACCTTCCAGGATACTTTGAGAATGTGCTTATGTGTTGTACATATGTTTGAAAAGGCACTATATGGACCATATCTCACCTACAGAGTAAACTGTAAGAACAGTGGTTATAGTGTCTGTTTCTCACTGATAAATGTGTGTAGTATTTTTAAAAAAGTAAGCTAGCATTCTTTTAAGGTATTAAAGCTACCACTTTCCTGTAATAGAAAAATTTGTCTTTGAAGACATACCAGATTATTTTTTTGTTCATTTGCTTGTTTTTAAAGAACAGTTAAATCAATGTTCAGGCAGAAAATTTCCAGCTGGCTTGGGCAACAGCAAAAATTGATGAGACTAATGCTAGAGGAGCTTTGCCACAGCTGTCTATAAGTGGCAATGTATTGTCAGCTCATTGTTCCAGAAACAATATAAAGGTTTTCTTCACTGTCATCCCACTCACTCCAGGAATGGTGAGAGAACTTTCTTTTACATTTTAGCAGTGATAAGTAACTTTCCCTTTAGAGATGCTCTTGACATAGCACGCTGCTTACTACAGGTCATGACTAATTTTGGAGACTGAGCTTCCTATATAACAGCCAAAGTATGATCTGCATTTTTTGCTTTGATAATACCTTTTTATCACTTCATGCAATGCAAAGCAGGTGATTTACTGAGCCATAAATCAAGTAGTTTTATTCTGTCCTGCCAGGATGTATGCGCCGACAGACCCCCAAAGGTGAACTTTAGGCTGTTAGCTTGGAAGCTGGCAGATCAGAGAGTGGGCTCTTGTCACAGTGTTTTTCAGGACTGATCTTTAAAGAAGTATAAACTATTAGTAATTTTCTGTTTCCTTAAGCCAAGAATCACTTGAAGCTCAGGTGGTAGATTCTGGGAAAACATTATTACATCCCTGCCAAGTCTCTATATTCTCTCTCTATTATTGTTTGCTGCCACGCTTTAGGCCTCATACAATTTATCAACTCATGTTCTGACAGTTTTGAATAAGTGTAACCTCTAACACACCTGAAACCAATGACGCATTTCTGAAGAGTATTTGAGGCACTTAACACTTATGTGGAGAACTAACAGAGACCTATGCCATCATAAGAAGCGTGGTTTCCTCTGATTCCTTCTGTAGTCAACTATGAGAACACAACTTCTCCTGGAGGCAATTTCAGGTAGGATAGGAGCCCAGCTGGGGTTCTTATAGTTGCCTGTTTGGAATGTCAGTCTCCCCTGGCAATAAAAGGAACCTACAGAGTTGAGGTCCTTCACCAAAGCTGGCCTTGGTGAACAGCCTCTGTCCTACACCAAAGCAGGACACCTGTGATAATATACATTTTGTTCTGGTGTACTTATGGGAAGTTACTTTTATAACAGAACATGTATGGTGTGTAAGCACACTAAAAGGTGACCTTCAGTTCTGAAATTTTCTTAGCTTTGGGAGAAATTAAGTAGTCATGACCCTCATATGTTGTAATAATAGTCACCAAGGACAGATTTTTGTCACTCACTTGGTGCTGTATACTCATTCAGTTAGCCCAACTGCTAAAGGCAATTCAGCGAAGCACTTAAGCATATCCTATAGGTAGCCGGAGGGTATAAAATGATACAGTAGCTTTTCCTTTGCTCCCCTGGGGAAGGAACAAGGCAGGCTGACCCTGGCCCTCCCATTTTGTCCCTAAATCTCTACAGAGCTGTATTACTGAGCAATCTGTAATACAAGTCAGGCAGAGATAATGTAGTTGGAATAGCACTTCCATACACACATGTGTATACACATACAATATACGTTTTAAAGGCGGGTGTCCTCTTACAGTGGGTAATCCTGTGAAAATCCAACACTGCAGGAAGGACACACCACATCCTCTGATCAAAGAACACTTTGCAAACAGGCTCATACAGAAAAAAATACGATAAATATGCCCTTAACAATTTTTCATCTATGTACCATACTATTCTGAACACAGTGGAGTGCTCCTGTTATTCCTGGCCTTTCCCACAGATGCAACAACTGAGACATAAGGCCTAGAGCATATAACTACATGCCTTCATATCTTATCTCTACTTCTTTTATTTACATGGAAAAAATACAAGAAAAAAGGCTGTTTTCCTCAGAGTACTTGGGCTTGAGCATTGTTGTGGAATTGTATAAATCTTATTCTTTCCTTCTTTACATTTCTAAGTTCAGCCTAGGCTTTCTCCCGTAGTGTAGGCTTTGTGATAACAGCTTTGGTTCAGGGGGGGGAAAATGTCATATTGGGAAAATGTGTAGACAGATCCATCAGATAACAAATAACTGAGTAGAAAGTGAATTGAGAGTGACAGCAGCAGCTCACTGGAGATAACAAGCAAAAAAGACAGGAAGCCAGTGAGACATGACAAAGAGAGTAAATTAAATTAATCTTCTTCCTGCTGACAACAAATTTTAGGCCAGCCACAGTCACCCAGATTTGCATTACCCACAATTATATTCTGGCTAAGTGTATTTCTAAATTAACAAGAACTTGCTATAGTCTTTGAATGACTGGATTGGTTATATACAGGAATAAAAAGTAATTTTTTTAGATAGGCTTGTAGGCATATTTTCTATACAGCATTAGGCTCTTGTCATACATGGTATTTTACTATCAGATGTTGTTGGCATCAGAAATGAAAGGCATTTGTTGAAAAGTCAGGGAGCAGTCACAGAGTGTCAAAGCAAGAATAAGAGTGTGTAGCTTTGAATGGCGAATATATCCTTTCTCTTCCATTAAAGATTTTTGATTTAAGTCTCTTGGCTTAATGCGAGATAAGCATCTGATCTGTAACTGCATTGCATTTCCCTTGAGACATTGCTTTGAGTGGTCAGTTTTGCAGAGTAGTAAGCAAGCACAAATCAGAATCAAATGTGTGTTTTAAGTAAGGCATGATCTTCCATTTCTTTATATTGTCATGATGAGAACTGATAGAATCAGGAAGTCCAGAAGCATAGCACACGATAGAAAGTTCTGACTCTAACTTAGACATGTACCGATTAAATGCAAACTGTGAATAATTGGAAAAAATCCCACTTGCTCTGACAAAAATACTTGCTTGTATTGGTGCTCTTCCTCTGCTGAGTTTACCTGATATTTCCCAATCAATCATTCATGACATGAAATTGTTTCTAAAGATATAATGTAAAGATATAATGTAAAACAAATACTATTATGTATAGTGCTCATATTTATAAATGAATATGTTGAATTAAAAAAAAAAATAATAATTCCAAAACAAGATGTTCCAGACAAAACATATCAAACTCATTTTTCCCTTTATATGCAGAGGTAAATGCTGAGCCAGTTATATGAATAGTCTTAGCTGTGCTGACCAATGCAACTTAATCCAAATGAGAATCTGGCCCATTCTACCTAGCCAGCACACGCATCACTAATTAGTTAGTAATCTAATGAAAAAAGAGCCTTGTATGTCTGTTTTGAAATCCTAGTTGCTTTCCACATCTACTTGTTTTTGGAGAGTCTTCTCCCTCTCCCTCTCCCTCTCCCTCTCCCTCTCCCTCTCCCTCTCCCTCTCCCTCTCCCTCTCCCTCTCCCTCTCCCTCTCCCTCTCCCTCTCCCTCTCCCTCTCCCTCTCCCTCTCCCTCTCCCTCTCCCTCTCCCTCTCCTCCTCTCCCTCTCCTCCTCTCCCTTCCAGAAGAAGAAAGTGAAAACTCTGTCACATGTATGAATTCTAAAACTAGATGAAAGTCTCAAAAAGATGTGTTTTAAAACCAATCACCTTCTAGTAGCAACAGACAGAGGATAACAATATTCTAAAACATCTCTTCTTTTATCCTGCAACTTTCTGTTCCAGTTGGAAAGCAAAAAACAAAGCATTCAGAAATGCAATTGCCATTCTAACTATGAAATGTAAAACATACATTGGGGACCTCAGGTCGGGTTCAGAGCTGACATACCTACTCATATCATATTTGTAACTGGCCAACCCCTCATCCGAACTGTAAGATGTATTGCAGCCAAAGAATTGTAGCAGGTAATGGTTATGTGTAATAGATGTTATATATGTTACATAGCGATTTGAAGGATTCATCTTCCTAGATAAGATGCAGGAAAATAGGAAGAAAATTACAGATATTTAATTTTTTCTCTTTTTCATAGAGACATGTATAGCAACTTCAAAAGAACAGCATGTTTTAAACCAAAGTCACACTAACTTTTTTTTTTTTTTTTTTTTTTTAAGTCAGGGTAAATGACACACCAGATATTTGAAATAACTGTAAAGAAGTCATGCCTTTTTACACAAGCTGAAAAACAAAATGCTGTATATCTCTGAATTATTCAACAGATTCTTAAGCAAAGTTTTCACATTTGAGGTTAAGAGATCCTTCAAGCCCTACTTAAACTGTCAAAATTTGGAAAAAAGGCTGAAATGGTTTAGAAATTATCTATGAAAAGAATAATGGAATATTTACAATAAATGGGAAAGTCTTTAAAAGTCTGTGGAACACATTACATATTTGTATTTATTCAGCAAACCTGGCCCAGCTGGGTTTGAGATGCATTTTTTATTCCAGGTTCAAGGAATGCTGAATGTTGGATGGGAATGCTGTAAGTCAGTAATTGCACAGTAACGTGTTATAGTAACGCAATATCAGAATGCAAGTCTCATTTAATTTATGGGTTCAGTCTGCATATAAAAATGTCTAAATCATTGCCTTCAGATTCCTTGTCTTATATGAAGGTTGATTTCACTTGAAGGCCCCGTCTGAGACAAAAATCCCTGTTTGTGCCGTAGGGGGGCTAAAGGAAAATGAGGCAATACCTCTGCTTGCCTCACAGCCTTACTCCAGAGCCTAAACATCCCCAGAAAGCCAGTTACACTTTGGTGTTTGCACTGGCAATCTCTTGCAGGGTTTCTGTTTAGCTCTTCTGTGGAACGGTTCAGTTTCATGAACAAAACATTGTAAACTAAGACCATTTCATAGTGTAAATAGGTGCAGCTCCTTTCAAGTCAATGTTCAACGATTACAAGAGAATTATAACAAGGTGCTTTTTATTTTTTTTTTTTGCATTTAGGCATGGTTTTCACCACATTTATGTGGTTTTCACAAAAAGGGACACTTTTGTTATCTATACAGCAAGTATGGATGTACCCTATGACAGATGTGGGGGGGAAGGAGCTACGTTAGCATGAGCTGACCTCCCAGGTGAATGGTAGTGCAAACACATCACTGTAGGGATTTGAAGCTTCCTGAAGCTCTTCCACAGTTGTTGCCCAGGATTATTAGTGTTAGACAATCCTTGGTAAGTTTGAAAGTTCATTTCAGCCTACCAAATCTTACCCAAATTAAGTGTAAGAATTCTGCAAAAATTGAGCTAGAAATGTTGGCTTCTATCTCCATGTATCATTTGATTTTATTTTCAGTACAGATCATAGCCAAGCAGGTCAGTAAGTGAAAAATAAAAGCAGGTGGGGAGACAGGGAAAAGGTTCATGGTAGGAAGTTACTAAACTTAGTTTTTATCTCTAAAACTTCTATATGGCAACAGTTCAATATCTGGTTAAAGGCTCAAACAATTTGCTGTTTTTTTTATCAGCATTCTGACTTCTTATGTCAGTTGGATAATAGAAGGAAAAGTTTAAACTTGTAGTAGTAACTTTATTACATTACACTTGAATTATTTGAGAAATGAAGACTTTTGTCTTTATTATACCTATCACCTGAAGAAAAAATTCTGTAGGGAAGACTGTAATGATTTATGTCAACAAAGTCTTCAGGAAGTGTCTCAAATTCATTTCATTTCAGTGAATGTTTAATTTTTTTTCACTTCTAAGTTAGTTAAAAGCCAGGTAAATTTAAAGGTAGCCAAGAGCTTTTTATTAACTTTGCAAGATGATTTCTGTATTGTGTATTCTAGAAACTTATATAACACATTGAATCCTCACCATATTCTCTTGATAGCATTGTACAGGAGAAGTACAGGAGAAGAAACGTGGCATTGGCTTTCCTCAGATGTAAGATATGCCTCTCCAACACAAATATCTCTGAAAGTCCATGAAAATCCGTAGCTGTAAAAGCCCTTTCATATGTAGATTTCAAATCTGTTTACTTCAAACAGGAGTCCACAGGAAGCTATTTCACGAATCTCAAATATCCATCTTGGTTATACTATGTCTTGCAGTCCTGGGTTTTCTTCCAGTACAAATGCAAATGATGTCTTATCAGCACTGATAAGGCCAAATTGCTTTGTGATGTTGGTGTGAAGGGATCTGCCACCACTGAAGTCTCCCCAGCTGTGGTGTGAGCTGTGTCCTCCATCTGTGAACACAGCCAAGATAAGCACTTTTGATGACAGCGGCAACTATATCTCACCTTTTCCTAGTGCATTGGTCCCAAAAATTTCTTCTATTGAAAATCCAAACGCCATCTTGGCCTGACAGATTGTAGCCCTGTGAGGCAAAAGACACTTGACTGTAGAACTTGGTTAACACTTGGCATGCAGGAGTCCTGCTCCCTGCTGTTGTTTTTCTTTTGGCAGCCGGGTTAGTTCTGGCAGACTGCAGTCTGCAGGGAAAGCCTTGCTTACAGAAAACTGCTGCCCCAGACTGCCTGTACCAGCCATAGAAGGACCAGCGTAACCTTGACCCCTCTCTTGGTAGTCAGGAATAGCCAAAGCGAGCCCAAAGGAGAACTGCAGAAATATATTTTAGTGCTTACGATAACAAAGGCAGTTACAGATGAGTTAAATAAGCTGTGAGCAGAGCCCAGATGCAAACTTCTTTCCAATTCTAAGCATCTTCTGTGCCAAGTATTCTAGCCTGACCACCCCATAGCTGTCTGAAGCAAATTAAGTTCATTTTTCTCTTTTTCTGTTTTTTCTTTTTTTTCTTAAACAACAGATGGCATAGCTGTTCATAGAATCCATTTAGACTAATACATGCTGTATTGTAAATAATAATGAACTGAACTTTCAGTCTGACCATTTCCTAGCCCTCCAGTATTTTCATGTAACATACGATAAAGTGGTTCTCAGAAAGAGTTCATATGTTTCCGTTGTTATATTGTCTAATTGTTGGGACTAATTGTGTCAGGTGGATGAACAGCCTGCCAAACTCCAGAAAGCCAAAGAGTACAAGGCCTTGTGAGCTTTTGCTATTCCTGTTTTATTGCAGAGTAAATATCTGTTCTAGAAAGTGCAGACTGTGATATTGCTTTAAGGGTAGTTTTCAAATTCTGACATAATATGCTCTGGTGATTTATTTATTACTTTGAAGTGTGGTGGCATAACATGACATCTGTGTATAGAAAATCATAATAAGTTGGTCATTTCTGTTTCTATGTGCCTTTGGAACTTGAACAGATCTAGCTCACCCTGTTCTTGCTACACTTTTCCTTATTATTGTACAAAATGGCAAGATACTAGCTCTTAAGTGTCTGCATGATGAAAATTATCTCATATACTTACATTTAAACCATTATATTTGAGTGTTACAGTGTCATGAAATGCAAAAAAAATTATTCTTTTGAAATAGCAAAGTTATTTTCCAAAACCACTGCAATTTCACAATAAAAAATGAACTCAACAGCTTGCAGATATGTCTGAAGATTTTCTATTTATAATCCCTTGGAAATATTGACATACTTAATTCTCTACAGGTTTCCACTCTTTTATCATAAAAATAAAAACAAAGCCAAGTACTATCTAAAGATAAACAGCAGAAGTGCATTGGCTGGACTGACATTAAACATTTGTAACTACTGAGCAACACCAGAGCTTCTACATTCACATGGATTTGTAATCAGTGGGAGTGTTACTGCTGGGCTTTCTCCTCTGGAAAGAAACCCATCCCTTGGTACTCCTTAGTGAGACAGCTTGATTAAAACAGAAGCAATTAACAAAAAGTTTCTTTGGCTGTGTGAATTTAAAATGTAAAAAAATGCACTTCATAAGTTAATAAAAACCTATGCACATATGTGTTATTTTATGTAAAGCACAAGTGACAAAACCTTTAGTTGTTGCAGATCAGTGTAGTTCCAATTATTTCACTGATAGTAATTGTCAGAGATGAAGGATGTTTTCTTTGTGGACAATTTCTGGAGATACTGCTGTTTGCTAGAAGGGAAAGCTGTGAGTTCCCTTACACTGAAGAGGAAATGCCCACTTGAGGGGGGACGTCGTGCTTTCTGAGACAAATCCTGCAGGACACATCCAGCATTGTCTCAGCTGTGCTTCTCACTGTTATTTAGGAACTGAATATAGTGAGTGCAGATTAGAAAGCAACCTTACTCATCTCAGAGAGCTGAAACTGCCACAGAGATTTTGGATTCAATGCTATAAGGCACTGAGCACCCTAAACCCTCTCCATTGAACAATGTAAATACACAGGGGAGACGAGCAGGGCTAGTCTTAACTAGATTTAAATATTTTAAAAATATTTATTTACTTTATAAAATCCAGTAAGTGCCAGTACACCAATAAATGTAGAAGTTTTACCTGTAAAAATGTCAGTTATTTTTGTGATTGTTGTTAAAACAATCACACAAACAAGCACCTCAGTATAGTTATAGTTGCATCTGCAGCTGCTGACATGCTGTTACACACTGGCTTTCAGAAAATGGAATGAAACTGCAAATAATTCTTCCTGGACATTTCTGTACACAACTTTGATGCAAGTCATTCTTCGAGTCAACTTTGTACAAAGTTCTTTAACATATATAAGGTTGTGTAATGTATAAAAAAAGTTCTGTTATGGATATACAATGCCAAAATTGTATCTGTGTACAAATAATAGCAAAGCCAAAAATATGGAGTGAAAACTGTAAGACACTGAAATATAGCTTTCCATACAATTATTTATTTTCTTTTTCTTAAATGACAGACTGTTTTATGGGCAGTTATCATAAAAGTTCCTGGAATAAGAAGGTGAAATAAGTAAATATTCTGTTTGTCTTTTTGGCCCTAATATGTGATTTCTTTTTTTCTGCTTAGTTTCTGAGAAGAAGAGTGAAGAGTAGTGATCATAAAGAAAATTTTATTGACAATATGACTGAGTTTCATTTCTTTAAACTGCATTTAACTTTGTAGCAGCAATACATGCTGTAACTTACCATTACTTTTCTTCCTTAATCAACTGATTAAGAGTAGATCTTCAGTCTGAAGTACTTACACAAGTTGTATTGCTCAAAGGCAAAACACAGAAAAGTTTGTAAATTACAATAACATCTTGTATAAGATTGCTTACCATAATAGAAGAAAAAAAGAAAAGCAAAACTTCAGTTACATGTGTCCTTCTCTATGTCCTATTTCTGAGTTTGAAGTATGAATTCTATCTGAAACCTTTCATGAAATCATGAAATTTTTCATCTGTACTCGTTGATCTAATGAAGTATAACATTTCCTGTTGTACTTACAAACTTTGCCTTACATATGTCCTAGCTGTGATTAAATACTGCTCACACAGTGATTTTAAAACTACATGAAAAATGATTTTGTAAACATTGAGACCAATTGATCTTTTTATGAGGAAATGTGTGGAACTGGCTGTAGTTTTCTGTGACAATTTACTTTCAGATGCTATGGGGATGTTTTCCACATGGTGAGGACTTGTTCTTTGCATTCAGTGAGAGAGGGATGTGGTGCGTCATTTCTTCTAAAACCACAGAGATATTTATGTACCTATAGATGACAAGGAGGAAAGACATCCACTTCCTCACTCTGTCACAATTCGCGTTTGTCAAAGCTGATATTACTATAATTTCATAGTCCCAGATAAAGGTGATCTTTAAACTACACTGACAGAAGTCTTATATTACTATGCATTCTTTCTACATCATGAGAACAAATAATGCAAGACTCTTCTTTTCTATTAGGAACTCTGATCAAGGGAAGAGGGAGAATATATTTTGACCTAATCAGTCTTCACTCCTGACGCCCAGCATCTTTACTTAACAGAAGAATACCTGGAGTGAGTTTCTCTTTCTTGGAAGTTCCGAGATTCTGTTAGCTGTCCTGCCAAATGTGTATTTTAGTAATTTTTGTTTTTTTGGCAAAAGGTCACATGCTAGTTGTCCAAAACCAGCATGTGATTTTAAGGCAATTTTTTTGGAAGTAAAGAAAAAAAAAGGTAATTAAATACACTTGATTTCACCAATTTGGAACAAACTTTTGCTTTCAAAATCACTTAAAATATGTTCTTAAAAGTGAAGCAATTGGGAAAAATATTTATTCACTCATTTATCCATTTAAATTCACTGAAACATAAAAAAGGAGACTCCAAATATTTTCTTATTCCAGCTTTTTCAGAACTTTTATTTTTGGTAGACTAAAAAAAAGTTGCTTCAAACAAAAAGTTGCTTCAAACAGCTGTATCCACAAGCCCATAGAAACAAAATATTCATCTCCAGAATGAATAATTCTGAATATGATAGGAAAATACACTTTTTTTGCTAGGAGAGAGGATTCCTTTGGAGAGCATAATGTCATGGTTTCATGGACCTGTTCTATTCACTGCTGGTTTGTCCCTTTTCAGAATTATAAGACACTGAGAAGCAAATTGAAGGGAGTCGACTACAAATAATATTGTCTGGAGCTTTTCAGCTACTAATTTTATTTTTCCACATCTCTCTAAAAATGTGCAGACCTTGTTGTTCATATATGGAGACTAGCTTACTTTTCCCAATACTATCAGCACAGATGTCATCCTGGTATTCCCAGTCAAATGTTTTGGAAACACATGTCAGGAAAGTACAAGCAAAAATAAACATTGAAATAAATGGAGGATGATCAGTGTGCAGAACAGTGCATTTTACCACTGCTAACCAACTTGGAAATACTTTGAATAACTAGAGCAACAAAAACACTTGAAATTCTTCATTTGTGATAAGAGAAATACACAAGTGAAAGTCAGTTTCACAGTTTGCTTAAAGATATCAAGCAAGCTAGAGAATTTCATGGCAGACCATCATCCTTCTACTTCTTTTATACTTCCTTTTGCATTTAAATTCAGCTAGAAGTTCTCTGTTTACCCATGCTGACTGGTAACAAGGTAGACAAGAAGCTGAACCTAATTAAGCAGTTTGCCTTTCTTGCTCAGAAGGTGACCAGCCGCATAATGGCCTTCATTTGCAGGAATGTAGCCAGAAGGTCCAGGGAAGTAGTTATTCTACACCAATGAGACCCCAACCAGAGTACTGGGTGGCATTTGGGAATTACCAGTACAAGACATGAAGATGGACATACTGGAGTGAGTATGGTGAAGGACCACCAAGATGACCAGGGACAGATGCATGCAGGTTCAGAGAACTGGGTTTTTAAGGGAGAAGTGATAGCACAGGTACCCGTGAACACAAATTGGAAAGTGGAAAATGCTGGTTAGATATAAGATTAACATTTTTCACCATGAGCATGAACAAACACTGGAGAAGGTTACACCACCCTTGGAGTTATTTAAAATTTGATTGAACAGGACTGTGAGAAACCCATTCCAACTGCACCTGCTTTTAGCAAGAGGTTGGACTAAGTGACCTTCAGAAAACTTCTCCAAATGAAATTATTCTATGGTTGTATGTCTTTATCTTTGTAGCAGACATTCTGAACCAGTCGACATGCTCAACGTATTCCTCCTGCATCTCTCCGTCTCTCCTGTCTGCGGGCAGGAGGCAGTGGTTTCACTGAATTTACTTCTCCTCTTATTCTCCAGCAAACAAAGATGTATGCTTAACATACCTTCTCTATCCTACATGGATACTGAAGGCCTAGCCTTGAGTTATACATTTGATTGAAGATACCACATTAACAGATGGACATTGACCTATATGGATTTCTATGTAGTTGTGCCAATCTACAGGACCGTCTGTACTTCATGTTTACATTTTCCTCTACTTTTTCATTTTCGCAGAGTACTATTGTATAAAAATTACTGTAATGCCTTCTAATACACAGAACAAATTATTTTATAAAAACAGAGATTTTTTTTTTCTCACTCAGTTATTCAGCATATTACAAGAGGAGTTTGTGAGATATATTTGAACATAATATCAGTAATAAGTGAGATTCAAACATAAGAAGCAACTACAAACTTCTGGCTTGGTGAAACCTTTACTGATATCCTAGTAGTAACAGAAAATATGACAGCATTCACCTCATGTAACTTTAGCCATTTAAAGATGTCTTATTTAATCTCTAGGTGTTCCCTACAGTCAATGGGAAATCATAAGCACCCCTAGAGAAAAAACATTTCTGTAATAGATATGCAGTTTAGGATGGTATGTATCACCTTCTGAAGTTGCCCATCTTTTTAATTTAGCTTTAGGAAGAGTCTAGGTAAACTGAATTAATCTAGACACTTACAGTTTGTTATACTGTAGGAAAATGAGATTAATGCCATACACTGTCTGGAAGATTCTTTTTGGAGTCATTGAGTATAATTTCCTGGTGCCTCAAACAGCTAAGTATTCAAAATTCTGAAAGAAGAAAATAATGCTCTTGTTTAAAGACGCTAAGTGATGTGAAACAAAAATACTCTACTGGGAAGATGTTCAAGGATCTCCGATGGAAAGGTAGGAACTTTGTCTCAAGTCCCTCAGGATATTGAATTTCTTTTCCCTTTTATCCCTTTTCTTTGTGTAGTAACCTTATCTTTCATTTCAGAAAATTCTTTCCAGTCATAAAATTTACCCCGCTGTATTTATACAGAGCAGTAGCACCTGCAGTTTTCCCAAACTGAACAACCCAAGTGATTTTAGTGTATTTGAAACCCTCCAAACTCTTTACTTTCCCATGATAAAGTAGTAGGATGGGTCTGCAGCTATTCTGGTTTGAATATGTCTTTCATGACTTCTGGCTGTCAGAAACAGTACACAGATGCCTCATCCTCTCTCATTAAAAACAAAAAAGTGCAGTAGCAAGCATTGTTTTGCACGTTTCTTTAAGCCTCTATGGCTTAAACATTTGTAACATTGT
Organism: Columba livia; assembly: GCF_036013475.1. Classification (NCBI taxonomy): domain Eukaryota; kingdom Metazoa; phylum Chordata; class Aves; order Columbiformes; family Columbidae; genus Columba; species Columba livia. The sequence continues at coordinate 191,590,315 of NC_088602.1, read as the reverse complement.
ATGGCTTAAACATTAGTAACATTTGGATAAGAGTATAATTTCTGTTTGCTCACAGTTGTAAGCCCATGGCCTTCATGAGCAGAAAGTTTTAGTTTCCCAATGCACAGAGTTGTGCACGCAAAAGAAAGAAGCCCTATGCCTTCTCAGTCTATGCTAATGGTAGGACTGTGGTCACTTTCCAGGCCTTTGTGGGGAGGAATGAACTGTGTTATAAATTGTTTGAAGAGATTCTGAAAATTGCTTGCACAAGCCAAGTGAAAATAAAAACATACCAGACTACCAAATACATTTTATATGTGAGCCATATTTCCTGATAAAGCCTGTTCTTTCTTCAAGATGGATATGTGGTTAGATCCAGAGTGAGAAATATGAAAGAGAAGCTAGTTGAGGTGGTAGATGCAAATGTGAAAATAGATTACACAGACAAGCAGGAAATATCTGCTACAAAAGCAGGCCTGACTAAAAACCAGGAAAAATTGTGCAATGAAGCCCAAAACAAGGAAATTTTATCAGCTCAGCACTGTGGGTTTATCTATCTATCTATCTATCTATCTATCTACCTATTTGGAGTGTCTTAGTGATGGGGGTTTCGTTTGTTTGTTTTTTTGTGTGTGCTTTTTATTTTTTTTTTAAGGGGGATCCAAAACAACCCCTTTTGTTGCTTCTCCAGCTTCATTTCAAGATTTTGTCCAAACATTAATTTATAATTAAGCTGATATATTTTGAAAATCTCTGCCGGTGGTAAAATAGTGAATATTAGAATAATTTCGTTTCCATCTTTTCTTGGCAGTAAATCTGACTTTTCTACTAACTTAAAACAGCAGCATAGTAAAAAAAAAAATCAATTCACGATAAGAATTAATGGAGAAATATTAAATGCTCAGGCATAAAAATAGGACATAAAAAATATGTGAACCACTGAATATGTTCACAGATAAGTTATAGTGGGAGGATTATAGTCATGTTGTTTTGAAGTTGCCAGCAAACGTATCTTTAATGAAAAGTTAGTATATTTTATTAGACCAATGCATATTGCTTCAAAAACATACAAGCTTATGGCTCAGAAAACCTTCAGAAATCATTAAAAAAACCCTGGAGTCCAAAAGCTTCTCTAGTTTCTTTAGCCATATTGACTACTACTGACATTAGGGCTGATGATTTTTCTTCACTTTAGAAAACATATTTTCTTATGGTAACCTATGAAGAAGACTAGAATAAAAGCAAAGGATAGTGAAACAGCTTTGCCTTCTGAGTATACACACTGAGCTGAGCCAGTGTGTCATGTAACTATTATACTGTCACTCTCAGTGAGTTTAACAGTGCATTTCTTTTATCCTACAGGAGGCCCAACATGCCAGTTCTGCCTGTTTATGTCTGAAGCTTTCACGGGGGTCTACTGCTGTTCTCTAAACTAGACACTCCAAAGCTAACTTTTGGTTAACTTATGCTCGCTTAAGGATTGAAGCAACCTTAAGAGGCTGCATGCTCCATTAGAAAGGATTTAGACAGTTCAGAACCACCTTTGGTTTTATAATCACTGAGGTTTTATGAATAAACAAGCAAATAAATAGATAAGTAATTAAGTAAGTAAATAAACAAATAAATAAATAAATGAGTGGCTTCAAATGTTCTTAACAAACACATAATTACCAAAGCAGCTCTAAGGAACACGCAAAGGAGAACAAGTTTCCACAGATTTTCCAGTCTGAAGTGGCTGCTGGCAATGAGACCAGGGGTAAGAGGGATTGCTTAACTGAAGACAAAGGAAATGAAAGACTATGTCCAGAAAGGCATCATGAGGTTAAGCAAAAGGATACTTCAGAACAGTACTATGTAAAAGTCCGAGATGCTTTTCACCCTATAAGTACATCAGAATACATAAGTACATGCAACCGCATATCACCTTGCTTCCCCTGATGATACTGCAGAATTACCTGTATTTCTGTCCTACCACATCTAGCATGACTGCAGAGAAGCATAAGTGCTATGACTATAAATATAATGGCATATAATTAGTGTTAGAACTTCTTGTTATGCCTTTTTAATTCAGATAATTGAGGTTCAATAACAATGTTTTTCTAAGTGCTGATACATGCCAAAATACCTTAGTTTTAATACAGTTGATCATTGTTTTGCCATCCAATAAAAGAATGGTGTGAAGCTGTGACACATTTACTAGATTTAGCAAAATAAAATAATTCAAAATGGAGCAAATTGGCATGCACATACTACGAAACTAGTAATAAATATTTACAGCTGTGAAAGGCAATACAAGTCTTATATAGAATGATAGTCAGTGAAAGTATATTACAAAGCCAGTATATGGTGAAATAATAGTAACTGGAAGGTCCACAAAATAAAAGCAAAATGAAGGACAGTGCACGTTACACGAATCTTAAAGAGATGATAGCCTGTACAGAACCAGGAGTCAGTAGCATAGTCAAAGGAGAAACTCAGTCTATTTAGAACAGAGACTGAAAAAGCAACTGCAACTGCCTTTGAAACTGCAGGCAAATAATTATTTACTTTTGAGACAGGAATTATATAAAGCAACAGTGAGTTGTATGCCTCTATTGTTATACATATACAAGCATGAAATATTCATGTTAGAGCTAGCTACCAGAATTATGAACGAATTGGTGTCTATCCTAAAGTAGGAAATGCAGACAGTTGTTTAGTTTGACCAAACTAACCTTAAGATAGGAAGCCTATTGATGTCTTGAAAGGCAAGTGAAACAAACTTTAGGAAGGTAAAAAAAAAAAGAAGCAAAGGTACCAACCAAACCAAACCCGCCTTGCGCTTAAGAAAAATATGGTATATATTTAATTGGAATAAATATATTAAAAAACCCAGACAAAAGTAAAAGAAAAAAGTATGCAGTGGTTATGATGTAATTGAGGTAGGAAACCAGAGAAATGATAGAATATGTTTAATTTATGACAGGGATCATATGAAATGGTTTGCAAGACCAGACTGGATTCAGTGAATGAAGAGATTTCTTTCAATTCTACATCCCTAAACTAAAACAAAAAACCAATAATTTGAAAGCTGTACATAATACAAATAAATGGGGAAAGTGGTTTTCAAGAACAAAAGAAGAAAATCTGCAATAGCAAGTATTTCACTCAGATGCATACCATGGCATAAACCCTTTGCCTCGTTTCTTGGACCAGAGATATCAGGGACACTATGTGTAGGTTGTGAATGCCTATAGCGTATGCTGATTTTCATTGCTGTTTTCTTTAGTTTATTCACCTTCATTGTAGTACCACAAATCAATACAATGGGCATTGATATTCTGCAAATATGGAAGAAGCATGTACTCCAACTCTTAAAAGGACAAAACTGTATTAATCACACAGTTACGTGTTTCTGACAATAAAAGCACACCAGAGATCCTACAAACTGTCAAAAAATGCTATGGGTATTGAAAAAAGTACTTCAAAACTTCAGAGGTGGAAGAAAGGAAACTGAGAAGTGAAATCCCCTTCCCTTCAATTCCTATAAGGTCTGAAAACTAGTCTGGGAACTCACAGTGTACTTAAAAATAGGGATTTAACAATCAGGTACTGACCTATGACATACTTTGTGCCTCATTACCTCTGGAACTGAGGACAGGGGACAAGGAAGGACAGGGACAGGGAAGGACAAGGATCAGCAAAGCACATGTGCCCTACAAACCCTACAGTGTTTGCAACTCTGCACTTACAGAAGTCCTCTTAGTAACATTTTCACAGATGTGGCTTGTACTCTGTATATGTGGAAAGCACTTTTACACTGAGATAAACATATATTAGTATAAATGGTATAATTCTGTCCTTATCAAGTGTGTACACAGTCATTATGTTTATAGTTCTCAGTCCAAAGGAGTTCAACAGAAGTTGAGTGGTTTTGTACTCAGCACAGAATATATGTTGTTACATCAGCATTTCTGAAGGTCACTAATAAATTATGGTACAGGTATTTTGTGTGCTGTGTATATGCTTAATACTGTGGGCACACAGAACTGATTTCATGCTTGGAAATACAAACTTGCTCTTTTTTTCTTTTTTTCCTTAAGCCATGAAAGCCAAGAGTTTCCAAATACACATAGTGACTGAGGTATGACGAGTCATCTCCAGTTTCTGTAGAATGACACAAATTAGAAGAATTCAAAGCTCATGATAATTTCCCAATATACCTGTTTCAGTGCAGCACAAAAGGCCTAAAATGGTGAGTTGCTAATGACTAACACAAGCTAATTGCTATTTGTATCCTTCAAGGTAGTTGAAGGGCAAGCAATCCAGTTGCTGTAATAGCAAAGGTAAGTCATTAACTCATGTAAAGATCTCAACTAACTTGAAAAGTAAAGAAATAACCATACAAGTTATTTATTTTGCAAGGCGAAAGTGGACATATTTGGTTTTAATGGCTTTTATTAATTAAAGAGGCAGACAATTTTACTATAGAAATATATTAATAATCCCTAATGTTCACAGAAACTTCCCAAATCTCTGATGCTTCTGAAAAGCACTGTTTTCACTGAGCAGATATGAAACGAGCAGTCTGTGTAACCATTCTTGAAGAACAAGAAAGAAGAACAAGCTGCTTACTGTTAGAAAGCTCTACAATACAGCAGAGCTTTGTTTTCCTATGGTATAATGATGTGTACGATTTTAAAAAACCCTTATGATATACAAATGTAATTTTTCTCTAATTTTGTCAATACTTACAGTCAACCAGTTCTTCACATGCTCCTCTGGTCCACAGTCAGACATATCTGGGTGAAATACTGCTTTCTCTTCCATTGCCTTTCACAAGAGGTCAAGAGGCTGTTACCATTCGGGAAGATGTTAGAGTGATCTTGCTAAAACTACAAACTGATACTTAAAGATCTCATTAAAAAATAAAATAAAATTTATCAAACATGGCAAGGATAAATCACATAAATATATAATTATGTTTTTACTTGTATTATATTAATGACCTCAAGAAGTACTAAAGCTCCATTTTGGCTAAATGCTATGCAAACTTACAGAAACGATCTGTGACACAGACAGTTGTTACAGTAATTACAGCAGCGGGTTTAGCACTAAAGACAGAAACAGTGGGAGTGGAGATGAGCCCTTAAAATAGATAATGGTACGTGTGCTAAGGGCTGACAGGGTATATCTTTGTAAACTCATAAAAAACTAGTTCAAATAATATCACCCATATATATGCAAGAAGAGGGATATTCTCTTTGTCAAGCATCAGCCCTTCCCGCTGGCATGTCCTGTTCCCCTGATCCTTTCTGTTAGCAGTACTCTGGCTATATGGCCCCCAGGCCTGACGTCTAATGTCAGCAACTCTCCAGACCTGACTCACTGCAGTGCTGCAATGTTTAGATTTCTTTCATGTGCTTAGCTTATAATGAGAACAAACAGCTTCCTCTGAAATTGAGTCTCTGTGTTTCTTCAGAGCTTAGTATTATAGTGGTCTTTCTATATCATGTTCATGTCACATTTTACAAAGTTATCTTTATTGTAATTATTTTTTTGGGCATTCTGTTGTGTACTTTACAAAGATACATCTTTGTTTAATTTAGTGTTTGTTTTTGAAACAAGTTAATTAAACCAATAAAAATAAAGTTTTTTTTTTTGAGTACATAAGTCTTATTTTTGTTTTGCTTGGTTTAGGTAAATTAGGAGGAAATTTCAGTTAAGTGAAACAAAACAAAAGAAGGAAGAAATGAAAGCAAAGCCTAGTCTATATGCTAAATTTCTGTCAGGATAGCTAAGTAAATTAGGCACATTAAAAATCAGAGCACAACGCAACATTGCTATTGGTAGCATAGATAAAGCAACAAAAATGTCCTTTATGTAGTTTATTTATAGATATAGTTTATTTCATTCAGGTACAAACTCTGACAAATTGTGGAGTCAGTATAAATGGAAAGTAATTTCCAAAATGGAAATTGGAGTAAATAGAAATTGGTATAAATGTAAAGCTCTGAAGGTTTGCTGGTATAGGTTTTCAGTATGGATAGGCTATCACAGTCTTTCTGTTACAGTTAAGATGGATTCAAAGGAGACACCTTCCAAAATCTTTCTGTGCTTGTGATGGAAACCACTTTCAGTTCTTCCATTCCTCAGAGAGGTTACTGGCCTCCCATTTACCAACAGTTTCATGAGCTGGATTATAATGCCTTATAACCAGGATTTAGTAAGTAAAATGTCTCAGAAACAAAACAAAAAAGGAAACTTCCCCCACCCCAATTAAATGATAGTACTTACTGTTGAAGAATGTTGCATAAACCAGAGGCATAAATAGTTTTGAAAAGTGATTATTATGGTGGGTAGGTTAATATTAAACAACATAGCTTGGTGCTACAACTGGTGCAGGAAAACTGAGAAGTGCAGGCAGCTAGAAATCAAGAGGCTGTCCCAGAAGCAACCCCTCCAGGCACTCTCAGATTCTTATGTAGCAGTAGCCTGTGCTAAGGAGTGTTGGCTACAGTGCATCATAAAGTCACAGAATCATAGAATATCTTGATTTGGAAGGGACCCATAAGGATCACTGAGTCCAACTCCTGTCCCTGCATAGGACAACCACACAATTCCTACCATGTGTCTGAGGGCATTGTCCAGTCTCTTCTTGAATACTAACAGGCTTGGGGCCATGACTACCCTCCTGAGTTTGGTGCCTACTCTTCCTCCTCCCCTTGTGAGGAAGCTGTAGACAACGATGAGGTCTCCCCTCAGTCTCCATTTCTCCAGGCTGAACAAACCAAGTGACTTTAGCCGCTCCTCATATGTTTTCCTCTCCAACCGTTCACAAACTTCATGGCCCTCTTCTGGACACCCACCAGTAGCTTTATACCCTTTTTATGCGGTGGCACCCAGAACTGCACACAGTGCTCCATGTGAGGCCAGTCCAGAGAAGAGCAGGACAATCCCCTCCCTCGCATGGCTGGCAATGCTGTGCTTGATGCACCCAGGACAGGGTTGGCCTTCTTGGCTGCCAGGGCATAGTGTTGGCTCATGTTCAACTTGCTGTCAACCAGAACCCCCAGATCCTTCTCTGCAGAGCTGCATTCCAGCATCTCATCCCCCAGTCTGTATGTACAGACAGGTTTGCCATGTTCCAGGTGTAAAATCCAGCACTTGTCCTTGTTGAACTTCATGTGGTTGGTGATTACCCAGTTCTCCAATTTGTCCAGATCCCTCTGCAGGGCCTCTCTGCCCTTGAGAGTGTCAGCAGCTCCCCCCAGTTTAGTCTCCTCAGCAAACTCTCAAGTCCTGAGTCTAATTAATTTATGTAGACATCGTAGAGTGCTGGACCTAAGATGGATCCCTATGGAACCCCGCTAAAGCCTGGTTGCCAGCCTGACATAACCCCATTTAGTAGAACCCTTTGAGCCCAGCCCATCAGCCTATCAGCTCACCCACTGCACTGTGTGTTTATCCAGCTGTATGCTAGACATCTTGTCCAGGAGGATATTGTGAGAGACAGTATCAAAGGCTTTACTGAAATCCGAAAAATCACATCGACTGGCTTCCCTTGGTCAACTAACTGGGTAACCTTTTCGTATAATGAAATTAAGTTTGTTAAGCAGGACTTTTCCCTCACAAACCCATGCTGCCTGGGGTCAATGACTGTGTTGTCATTACTGTGTTTTTTGATAACCTCCAGAACAATCTTCTCCATGATTTTGCCAGGAACAGAAGTGAGGCCGGTGTATCGGTCAAGACACATATTGTCACTCTTAAGCTAAGTGAGATATTTGCAAGCCCAGCTTGTTGGGTTGTAGAAGCACTCACACAATAGCTCCACCAGCAGAAGAAGTTAATAAGATTACAGTATTTCACCTACACTTGAGAATGCTTTGTCATGTCAGCCAACATAGCATGAGCAGACACACTCTTTGTTCCTGTTTCTTTATTTTCTGATTATTTTTGTTATGTATTTTTAATGCACATGATACAGTAAAGCAGAAGTAGAGTAAATAGAATGTATGTGGTATAAAAAAATGAAGAATCTCATAAACTACTGCATTTCATACCTGTCACAAATTATATCAAGTGTATTTCCATGGGTCATAAATGAATATCATTGCATAAGCCTGATCTTAGAAGATGCTACTTGCTTTGTGGTGCTAAAGATATACTGATAACCAAAATAAGGGCTTCAGTTCAATGAGTACAGAGAATTTTCTGCTGTATTCCATTTTCCAGTTTGCATAAGTAGGTTATATGTTCAGAGCAGGGGACATCCATGAAGTAAGCCATAGGCTTTGATGACATTTTGGCATTTCCGTCTGTTGCTTTCATTGCTGCTGCACAAGATTTGTTTTCCCAGACTTTTTTTTTTTTTTTTTCCCTCTCTAGTAACAGAGCATCACAGTATTATTACAATGTGGAGTTAGTAAAATACACAGGAAGTATCAAACATTGTGTATGCATGGTGCCATATCAGTAGTCAGAGAAAGATCACTGACCAGTTATACTCCTTTTGCTGAGACTGGGTGTTGAGAGTAACAGTCTCCCAGTACATGTGTCTTCTTGGTCCATTGTGAAGTTTACAGTGTTTCCACAGAAACGAAAATTTGAAGAGGAAACAATATTTTTTGCACAAGGAGTAATATGGCCCAATTTTCAGATGTGATTTAGTTTAGTGAATTTTGTTAGCTAGAGATCCACCACTGGTGCCAATGACAATACCTGCGGTTAGTGTTTGTCTCCCCTCTGAGACCCCCAGGGAATAGTGCCACATCAGTTTTGTATCTTTGGTATTTTGTTACTACTCACTAGCATAAAAATTGTCAATTAAAATATGCGTAAACACACTATAAGTTCAGACTTCCCATTTGGACATTTTATAGTTGCTCAGTATCACTTTTAGACTAATTTTCAGTTTACTTTTCACAGAGAAGACCATTTTTCTTTAGTGCCATGAGTGCTGAGTAAGCTTTGAACTCAGAAAGAGAAAAGTTCCAACCACATAGGGTTAATAAATAGTCTGCTTAGCTTGATTTACAGGTCTGTATTGTCTTTTTGCTCATACCAGTTGTAAGCTTGCATAGCCATATTAACGTAAAGTGATTTCTTCCTGTGAAATCAATGATTTTCCTTCTTCCTAATTAAAAAAAAAAAAGAGGAAGAACTATGAGTACTCTCATGCTTTCCCCATTTTTTTTTAATAAATTTGATTCCAAGAGCAGACTTATAACATTTTGTGATGAAGAAATTAAGAACAGATAGGGAATGTAGTTCCTCATTTGTGATACGTGATGATTCTACGGAGGAAGATGATAGTTGTGAATTATATAATTCAATACCATTTGGAAAAGGCACATTCATTTCAAACAAAACATGCAAATATCCATAAGCATATGCTTTGTAGGTGGGAGTGTAATGATTTACACTACATTTCTCTTGGGTATGACAATTTGGTCCATATTTCAATAATTATTAGCAGCCTGGTTTGTAACAGCTTGAAGACCTCATGCACTTTTGTGTGTCTTCCATGGATTTTCCACAAACATGAAAACTGAAGTGAATGCGGATTGAATACCTGGGAAACTATTTCCTCTTTCCAGAATTCCTTTCCAAATGACAGGTACAATTGATCTTATAACAGCCTTGCTCCCACAACCCAGTGAGGCTTTTCGCTGACTTTTCAGTTACAAAATGTGTTACCAAATATAAACCTTATCTTCCCTCATTTCTTACGGGCACGAGAGAAGTCCTACTATTCATGTTTCTTTACTGATTCTGTACCTTGGCAGAATATTCCTGATTGCTTTGTACACTTCTTTATACAGATAAGTGTTAATTTTCACATAGTTACTTTAATATTATTATTATTACTGTTATTATTAATAATAAATCAATAAATAATAATAAATGAATAATAATAAATCAATAAATAAATGAAGCTCTTCTGATGGGGTAGAGCAGGAACTGTGTTGTATCTCAGACACAACAGTCATTTGAGTATTTATGATCACATTAGGGTTAACGTTTTTGTCTATCAAACAGTGCAGACAAGTGTTGCAGAAAAAATTAAGTAAATAAAGCAGAAGTTCAGGCTGCACTTTATGTCAAATAATTGTGTTTGTTCTTCACAGAGAGGCCTATTTTTTATTTTATAATTAATCCAGACTTTAAGTTTCTTGTTAACTGAGGAAAGTACTTAGAATAGTGGTCGAAGTGTTCTTTACGTATTAAATAATTTTGCCTTCCCTTTCTTGTAATTTTTCTTCTTGTAGACTGTTTTCTTGTACGGATTAGTTTTCTAATGAAACGAATGCTAGTTCACTATTACTGGTACAATTAAACTGATAATTGAAATTACCTCTAAATTATTTTTTAAATATTGTCATATCTTTACATTCAAGACATTGAATAAAAAAGAAAAGAAGAATGAAATAAGGTGAAATGCTGACATTCCTATTCTGGCTTATCAAGAAAAGCTGGGATTTACAAATTTGTATTGTGAGATTCATTTCCATTCTCTTCAGTTATCTGAAATTCTTTTTCATGGGGCCATGTGGGCTCCTTTTTTCACCTAGGGAGAGAGATAAGTACCTCAAAACTTATTTTCTCATTCACTTTAGAAACTTATATTTCAGTAAAATGAACTACTTTATGGCCATCCCTGTCTCTCTCCTCTGACTAGAGGCTGTCTGCGCAACCTTTAGATAGCTATCAAAGGATTCAATCAGCTTAACACAGGCTATTGCAGGTAACCAGTGTAAGCCCCAGTGTAAGAACAGTGTAAGTTACTGCTCTAGAGGGCCCAGGGTATCCTAAATATCTTGTATCATTTTAGCCAACATCACCCAGATATATGCTACAGTGCCTCAGCTGAGGCATGGCAAGAGACAAGTGCCTAAAACACCACCAGGCACCTTTTTTAATGGAGGTTACTTTTGGGCTAGCCTTAGGTTCCATCAACTTTGTATGTAACAACACTGGTGGTAGCACAGACACGTATGTATCACCATCCTTCCTAAAGTTTTTTGTGAATATCATGCAAAGACTTCTGAGCCAGGTGCATGAAGGCAGGCTTGGATCTAGAACTGACAGAGCCACAAGGACAATTTGACCTTCTCAGCTGTCAGCCATTGGCTCTTCTTTATCCAATTTGCAAGTTTGCATGCAGCCAAATCTGGCATCCTTGCTCCTTGTTCCCCAGCCCCCCGCTTCCAGTTCTAGATTTAGCATGGACATTTCTTTGTGATGGCAGAAATTAGGTGTTAGCCATTTCTTTGGAGAAGGTCTTCTGGCAATACTTAATACTCCGTGTACAGCATAAACTATTGTACCTGTAGTATCTCCAGGCCCACAAAACCTGGTATAGCGTGGTGTGCATTTAGTTGAGGTCTCTCAGCCTGAGGTTTCCATCATGGCACTCTATTGTGTGACATAGACGTGGCCTCAGTCAGACTTCCACAGGCATATGTGGAATAAGGGATGGGGCCTTTTCTCCAAACCAGTAAGGTGAACAAGATCGTTAATTTCACTTAGACACTGTGGGCCACCCCTTCAGTCTGCTCCTCAAGTCTCCCAGTACACATGGTGCCATTCTGCCTCAGACCTGTACAGGTGCATGAGGAAAAGGAAGAGGTTGCCTGTGTTCTTTTCCCAGCTTGGCACACCTTGCATTGTAAGGCAGGATTTTGCCTTGAGCAGCTGTTCTAAGGGAGAATATCATACAAATAAAAGCAAAGCCTTTCATTCCATCATGTCATTAAATAATAATCCCAAAGCAGAAATTATGTACAGTGTCTGCAAGATTTATTCTTTATATTAAATGTTGTCTGGTTTTAATGTTCACTTGTAAACCCTCTGGCTTTCATTGCAATAAAATTAATCTTCAAAGTTCTGAAGCAATATGAAGTTTCCCAATGCTCCTTAAAAAACCTCACCCAGTTTCGAAGGTGTCTGATTTCAGAAGCTGATTACTTGGCTGAATAAAATACCTTTTACTCACCTGTTCAAATAGTAAACTTATGTCATCCTAAAAGCTGCATTTTTTTTGCACTGAAACAAACTGGCTGACCACAAGTGCTAGGAAAGTATTTGTCTACTGAATGAATAACTGAGAAGATTCAAACTAGCTGCCTTGAATAATGTACAGAAATAAATGTTTCCTATGTACTTTGTTTGTATTTGTCTTTTCCCACTGATGTTGTTATTTGCATTACAATTCTTCCTTTCCCAAAAGAATTGTTTATTCTCAGACAATAAAGTGTATGTAACCAATACAGCAGAGGGAAGAGGATAAAGGTAAAACTGAATAGATAATGCAGCTGCACAGGTAACGAGTGCTTAATGGCTTTGATTAAATTAATTTGTTTTTAATTAGTTATATAACTCTTGCTTGACTCTCCCACATTGTGCTTGCAGAGTTGGCAGTTAGGAAAACCATCTCCCTGTTTGCATATTTAATCTGTAAATCGTTTAGAAACAATAAAAAACTATATTAATGCCATTTTAATGCAGAGTATTTTTTTTCTCAGAAGTCTATTGCTGTACAACACTGTCCTTCTCATTTCTAGCCCTCAAATCTGGTACTAAGGCACTCATAAAAGTGCAGGTATTCACCACACTTTATTTTACTGGGATACCAAACTCTGTGAGACATAACTGAATTATATAAACAGAGAAATAGTCTATTTCTTTATGTTTTAAATATAAGTGTAAAAATGAACCACATACATCTTGACTGGCATATCCTCTTGAATCCCCCCCTATAGAGGGAAATGGAAACTCTGTGATGTGGAATACAAGAGCACAAGAGAAAAGAACGCACAAGACTGATGGGATTGACATTTCCAGCAAACTGAGTATAAAACTCTATGAGAATAAAGTTGCCAACTAACGCTCGAAAACCTTATTTAGTAAGATGCGGTAAACACCCATATGGTTGTTCTAAAGTTTAAATTCTGTCCCCATGCTTGTATTTCTAATTAGTCACGTGTAGTGCTTTGCTGAGTTGGGGCCAATAAGAAGACATTGCTGAGTAACCCCAGTAGATTTAATCAGTATCAGTTATCTGAATTATATGCCTTTATTTGGTTTAAACTGTTATCCTAAAAACCAGATTGCACTATTTCTGACGAGTATCCTCCTTGCTTCTTTTAGATTTTTATTCATTTGGGCACTTAGAACATTTACAATGGGAATAACGTATGTTACATACTATTTTAAACTGAGGTTTTGTTTTTTTTTCTGTTTGTGTTCTTTGGTTCTGTTTTTTGGGGAGTGTTTTGTTTGTTTGTTTGTTTGTTTGTTTTGTTTTGTTGTGTTTTTTGTTTTGTGTTTTTTGATCTTTGTTTTTGTTTTTTCATGTTACACTACTGACTAATCTCTTTTACAGAAACTTTAAAAAAAAGAGTGAGAGGAAAAAAAAAAGACATTCACATTTGATTTGGGAGGAAGCCAGTGTCAACGTGACCAATGATGGCAACACTGATGATATATCGGGTGTGTCTTTCAAGTTCTGGAACATGTATAAGCCTGTTAAATGGGGCTGAGAGATCCTGACAAAAGAGCTCACCTGGCAATAAAACTAATTTCAGGGAATGAGGTAAAAAACCTGCAACAACAAAACTTGACAGGTTTTAAAATTCTCTTCTACACAGGTCTTAAATCAGAATAGCAAAAGTAGCTATTGCAAGTGAATATTCTGTGCATTCCTAGTATGAAAAAGTACGAGGTGGTATTTCTGTCTCAGTCACATCCCTAAATATTCTTTGCTTTCTTTAAAATGACTTGTGGGTGTGTTTTCCTTCATAATTAAATACTTTGTAACTTCTGTTGGTTCATAATGTGTAAGAAAAAAGCCTAACAAAGTTGTGAACTCTCTTAATTTTCACAGAATCACAGAACGGTTAGGGTCAGAAGGGATCTCTGGAGATCATCTAGTCCAATCCAACTGTATTTCTTTGAATACAGTATTCACAAAAACTGTTGGTTTGCCTACCAGATCGCCTAGTTGTAACTGAGTTGTAGCATATACCATAGCATATTCTTATGCTGCTATGAAAATTTAAAGCCAAAAATGTCTTGTGAGGTTCCCACCTCATCTGCTTTTAGTATTGTGCAAGTGCTTCTCTCCTCCAGTTCTGCTTGCCAGTGTTCTTCTGTTCCAGTCTCAGCAGGTGAAAATAGTTTCCACTATGCAAACCCAGTACTTTGTTTCTCTACTGAAACTGAAACAGGGTATAGCTATTATATGCAAGCCAATGTCTGACTGTGCTTTCTTGAATACAGCTGGAATAAGATAACAATAACAGCTGAGAGGTGTTGCCACAGGTTTCTGATCAGGCTGAAGGTGTAGATCTTTAGCATATTATGTAACCATACACTGGAGTTTCATGCTTATATGACCAAATTTGTATCCTATGTAGGTAGCTATGCCGTGGTGCTGGCAGTTCTATTTTTATCTTACTTGGCAATTTTATCTAAAGTGGCAATCCTCATGGCACCTTCGTTTTGATGTGTACATATAACCTAGTTGCCAATTAGTACTATGTCAGTTGCTTCATGATCTGGCCGGAGGATTTGAACTGTAATTAAAATAGTTTTAATATTTGGTACTAAATAACCATTATGGCTTCATCTAACTAAGATCAAAAAAATAACAAGCAGATGTGAAACAACTTGTTCTAAAAGCGCAGTACAAGCACATTATGTTTACGCCACATTTGCATGGATCCCACCTATGTGTCACATTGATGAATTTTACCACTTCTTCCAGACAAGCTGGACTTCTTTGTCATTTCTAAGCTAATCTATATTTAGCATCACTGAAGCTCCCAAGCCATCCTACCCATCATATTAATAGTCATTGGCTATTATTTCTGGAACAAAATAACATTTTTTTTTTTTTTCTTTGCTGGTAGTGGTAGAAATTTAACAGTTTGAAGACTAGAGGATATAATGACTAAAGTGATGGTCCTCTGTAAATGCAGATGACCTCAGAACTATGACATAGGAAGCTCAATTAAAGCAGGAAGGAATGAGCTAGTGAGAAATAGGCCAGGGTAAAATAAGCCATAGAAAAAAAATGCATCTTACAGTCATGCAGAAGAAAGACAGACTGTGTAACTCTAGATGTTAGTTTAAAACTTGGGCTGTACTGAGTTTCACCAAAATTTTGCTCGAAAAGTAAGGTAACAAATGACGATATCTCTTCCATCTTTACATGAGTCTACTGGTTTTAATCCTGTCTTTGTTAATCTACTTAAACCAAAACCAAGGGAATTAATTCTGTGTTACCCTATGGCTCCACCAGATTTCTTGAACAGCTTTAGATCCATGTTATCCTGGCAAGTTAATATTTCTGAATAATATTAAGCTCCTACTACGAACAACCCCCTCCACTCAACTCCCAAAATCTCTGTATTGAAGAAGAGAATAACTGACCTTTTAATTCTTAGCACTAGCACTGAATTATTTGCTATGCTCCTTCATTCAGAATGAGTATAAATGGCAATAAACAAAGGACTACAAAAGTACAGTGCATAGCAATAATGTATTTTGAATGTCTCTTGCTCTCCATCCTTCTCTCATTTGCTGTATGCACTGTCATTCTTACTTAACCCACTGTGTTCTGTGTCTGATTCAGACTGCCGAATGACGGAGTCATTCCAGCTCAAGGGACCTTGGAGCACTCTCACTTCATGCAGGGTCAACACTGAAGGCAGAACAGGCTGCTCAGGACTTTACTGGCTCCCTTGACAGTGAAGATTCCTTGGCCTTTCCACACAACTTGTTTCAATGTTTAGTTACTCTCACAGTGGAAATCCTTTCCTTATACCCAGCTGGAACTTCTCTTGGTTTGATCTGTGCCTGTTATCTGTCATCCATGGCCCACTGTGCAGGGTCTGGCTTCACCTCCCCGATACCCATGGACAGGGGGAACTGCTGATCAGTCCCACTGAAGCCAGTCCTGCCGCAGGACGGACAAGCCCAGCTCCCTCAGCCTTCTCTTACAGGCCGAGTGCTCCAGCCCCAGCCATCACAGTGTCCTTGTGCTGAACTTACTCCAGTTTATCAGCATCTTTGTTGTTCTGGGGACCTAAAATTGGATGCAAGAATACAGATGTCATCTAGCAAGTGCCAAGTAAAGTAGGATAATCACTTCATCTGTTGGCTACAGCCCAGTATGCTGTTAGCCTCCACTGCTGCCAGGGCATGCTGGTAGACCTGACCTTTGGAACAGCTTTAAGTGGTAGCTTGGAGTGATTTGGAAATTAATGCTTTAATTGTTCTCCTCCTCTCAGTTCACAGAATTTCACAGGTCAGAATAAATGAAACTAGGTACAGAGTGTGCAAACCCTTAGCAGGAAGATGTAAACACTATAATTCACCTGAAAATCATGGGCCCTTCAGTGCAGACAGCACAGATACTTATAGTGTATGTGTTAATTTGTCATCTTATGTTAGACAATGCAGTCATCATGGGCCTGAAAGATAACTTCTGAGAATCTCTGCAAGCCCTTTGGTCACTCAGTCATTTAGATCTCTTGCAGCTCTACACTTAATTCTCTTTTTTTATCGATCACTTCAACATGGAATATCACTTATCCTTCTCTATAGTGAATGCTTTCTTTTGATGCCTTCCATCAGGTTAACCTTTCAGTGGATTTAAGCTCTGTATATTTGGGCAACTTTTTGTCTATTTTATTATGCAACACTGATTACACTGATGGCGTGATATGACTGGCCTGTGAACTGGTTTCCCCGTGAAAGGCTTTCAGATGTTCAAATGTGTAATTTCAGTTAGAAATGTGAGAGACCATAAAGAATTGTGATCTCTTAACTTGGGTTATGAAGTGGGACATGAGGCTTACCTATGCAGCTCTATGAAAATATCAAAAGCAAGGCACGCGACTGTTCTAGTAAAGGACTGTAGCACATCAATAAAGAACTCTTGACTTTTTTTTTTTTTTTGTGAGTAGGAATGGATTGTAGTTATCACAGAAATACTCAGCAAGTATCAATTTTTTAAATGTCCTGCTAGTGACCACAAGTAAAGTCTAGCTAAGCAACTATTACTTTTGTACTATCTCATTTCATCTGATTTTTGTTGAAATCAATTCTAGTTTATTACAATCCACTACAGATTTTTGTGTGATTTGTTTTGTGTGATTTGTTTATTTTTTTTTTTGGCATTGGGCATTCTGGAGATGAGGAAGATTGTGACGGCTTCCTTTCCAGCCTGAAGTCCCTCTTTGCAAAAACCCTAGAAATACCTCACATTTTTTTCTCTCCCTCTTTCTGAGTCTCAGTAGGACAGTTTATAAATTCAGACTTTTTTCCTATAAGAATATGCAACTACATAAAAAAAAACACCAAACCCTAAAGCCTTTGAGTGGGAACAGAGGATTTTGTCTTCCATGCAGACTTGTGCAAGTTGCAGTCAAAAGCTTAATGCCCTCTTTCTGCTCAATTGCCTTCATGGCCTTGCCTTCCATGATAACTTCTTATTGAATTGCTGCAAAGGACCATAGATATCCCTCACTCTGCTGAATAATGGGAAATATCTCTCTAGGAAATCTGGAACATGGAATAGAATGAAAGCAGGTGGTATACAAACACTGCAATGGCTAATTAAGTAGACTGTCTACAGTAGGCAGGTCTAATAGACATCATGGCACCTTCTCTTCAGCAACTGCTTAAGATGCCAAAGATTGACAGCCTTGTGAAGTCAGCAGTCTGCATTGCTGATTTTTCTTTATTTTTTCTAATTTTCATGTTCTTTTCATCACAGGTACTCTTATTTCAGGTTGCCTGAATAAAGATCCACTTCTTTATACATCTACAATACATCTACAGAGCATTAGAGCCAAGAGAATCATAGGAGGAGTAACCACAATTACTTTCTGTGAGGCAGACCCAGGCTTCAAACCTCTGTAAAGAAGAAATATCTTCCTAGGGATCCTGAGACGTTAGAGTCACTGCTGTTAGAAACTGCTGCAGCCTGTAGGACCTAGGCATACAGTCCAACAACTGTAGGATTTTCTGAAAGAGAAAGTTATTTTACATACTTCCATATGGAGAAAGTTTACTTCACCACAAAGTGGAACTTTAACATTTTTGCAAAATTTTTCACTTGTCAATCAAAGTAAACACTCTATCAACTGCATAAACATGCTCCTTTAAAGAAAAAAAAAAAAAAGGTAGATTGTGCAAATGGAAATGCTTTTTTTAAAAAAGGTAAATGCAATATTTCCAATAAAATCTTATAAAACCCGGGTCATTTTAACTATTCTGAAAATTTATTACGTGAATAACTAGAAAACACTTGCTTATGTATGTAATTTTAACTGCAGTACGTTGGGGTGGAATTGTGGTTTTGGCCTTTTAAATGAAATCCAGCTTCTTTCTCTACTTCAGTCAGAAATGCAGCTGGACATCAACCACCGTATGTTAATCAAATCATTACTGTTTTTCTTCCAGAGTGAGTTTAATTGTTCTGTAACCAGGTTGGGGGCACAATGAAATCCTCCTCATGGCTACATTTATTTATTTAAATTGCCTCTGAAAATGACAGTGATATGTAATAACATGAAGTTTGTGTTGATCAACACCACACTCCCCATAAAACAGTACAAGCAGTGCAATAATATGAGCAAATCATTCAACTAAGCAAGCTGGCAGGTGGAAGATCTGGTTTTAAATACTGACAATATGATCAGCTGAAGTGTTGAACTGTAGGAACTGTTGATAAGGATGTGAATCTAAGTGAATATACAAAGGGTCTGCCTAAAGTGGAACATTTTCTCTGATAGGGAAAACTGACATTTTTTTATCAGTGGCTTTTTCTTTTTGCAGTGCCTTTTGAGTAAGAATCACTTTTAACAAGACTTCCTATAAAATGAAGTGTTTGTTGTTTTTTTTTTTTTTTTGCAAAGAGTGTCAAGATGGAAAGTGACTGTAATTGGCAAGCAAATATTAAAAATACGAAATACTGTTTAATAACATACTTGAAATAAAGATTGTGTAATTCACAATGCTAAGGACATCCACATTCAGGTCTCCTAGTATTAAAGTTACACAGCAGTTTAAGTACATGGCTGCAGAAATAATAGCATTGAAGTTGGTGTAACTAATGATCAACTACTCACAGGTGTGTTTTGGGACAGCACACTCTGTCCCTATGTAATTTCTTTTTTTTTGTTGTTGTTTTTTCTTTCTTTCTTTCCCTAAAGAGCTACTAGATCAAATGACCATTCAAATGTTTCCATTATTCTCCATAACATGCATACATGTTCTATAGTTTTATTTGTAGTGCAGTGGTTTGGCTTCTCAAATCATCCAGTAACAATTTGAATGTTTTTATGGTTGTTCTATAATCTTTCAGGTTTTTTTCTCTGGGCTTTTTTCCAAAGATGTGCATTACTTCCTGGGCTTTACCATCATCTGCTTGCTTTCTTCTGCAGGTAAACAGTTCACATGTGAGATTTTTGTTTGCCTTGACAGTATCGCAAAATCCCAAGTAAGTTACCGGTACGTAGCTGCCCCAAACTGTGAGCAGTGGGAATTCATATGATTTTTTACTAAGGGAAATGAAAAGTGAAAATAGTTGCAAAACCACTCTTGTGCAACAGCTTTTTCTGCATAAGTATTTGTAGATCTCTCTTAAGGCTTACTCCCTGACACAGTATCAGCTGTGTGCAGCAGGAATACTTTGTGATTATACTAGAGGAGTTTAGACTTCAAAGTGAGATCCAGATCTTTAGGAAATCCATTCATCAACCTACACCATTTCAAATATCCTGGGAATAAGAAGGAATTGATCCTTCCTGTTCTCAAGGAAAAGGGGTTACAGGCAGGACCCCACTCCTTCAGCTGTCTTCCATGTCACTTACAGGTAAAACCCTGAACTTCAATGGGCAGTACCCAGTGAATAGAAAACTAATAATAATAGAAGGAGAAAAAAAAAATCTATGTAAATTGGGATAGTTTCCAAAGGGACTCACCCTAAATCATAACAAAGATTCTGATCCCTTGAAACTGCTCATTGTGCCAGAATTACACAGCTGAGCTCTCTCACCTTCTATTTCACAATCCCACTGTACAGCAGTTTACAGAAAATAATCATGGAAGCTCTCCACCCTGAAAATAAAATACTGAAATCAACCTGAGGTTACGTGAGGGAATTTAACTAGCCTGAATAGTGAAAATGAATGGGAATGAAAGAAGAAATTACCTTGCATGTAGGTAAATTACCCCAGTTTCCCCTGGAAAGCGATATGACTTTTTGACATTTTCTTTTATTCTTTATAAGAAAGGCTACTAAAAGATCCCAGGCTTTTCAACCATGTGGGCAACCTGAATGCATTCCAGACCACATTATACTCTTGCAAAAGGGCCAGGTATTGATGGCAGAAATATTTACAGCAAAACCCATAATTTCTCTATGGCAGAATTCTTGAAATTAGATTGAGTACAAACAAACTTTCACAAAGCTACCAGTCCAAAAAATCACTTCAAGTAAACTGAAGTCATCATCAGCAACTCAGAAAAAACAGAGAAGCTCCAAGCTGAGCACTGCTCTTCACAGGCTGTCTTCTTACAGAAGTGTTAGGGCTTTTGTTTTGTTTTTGTTTACCTTGACCTTTATTTGGGGGAAAGAAACTTGTCATCTTACGAGGAACAAGTATGGGAAGAGTCAGGTGTATGAGTCAACTGTTTTACAAGTGCTGATGAAGAGGCTAAGATTTGCGTCATAGTGAGAGAAACCTTGTTGCACAAGGGGGTCAAGATTGTTGTGGAAATGCCTCATTTTGTCAAGGACCCAACCTGTAGTGGTTAAAAGAAGATAAATATTTGATACATGAAATTGACCATTAATTTAATTAAAAAATAAGTGCAGAGACTGATAAACTTCTAGCTGGGAAGTTGTTATTATTGTTATTATTATTATTATTATTATTATTATTATTATTATTATTATTATTATTATTATTATTAACTATAATATATTTCAAAGTCTATTTTGTACAAAATAGTGAACTTTTACTCTGAAATAATAATATCTCACATTGCCTTATACTAAAGAAAATAATACAATTAATCTCTGTTCTTATCCTGTGTGGCAACAGCAGTGTCTTAGAATAGTAATTTGCAGTTGGCAAAATACTCATCTCAGATATTTATATATATATATCTATGTTACAGACAAATGTGGTACTGCTGAAGACCATCAAATAGAGGTCAAATTACTGCTTACAGGCACAGTGAAAAAGAAAGTCCTGAAAGTAAGTCTGTAAAATAACTTTGGGAATGTGTGATAAACTGAGGCAGTCTAAAATGCAGCCATGGGCCCCAAAGTCCCTGCTTCTGGGCATCAGCTGATCCTGTTGGAAGAAGCTGGTGGTCATAGCAGAGGTCCATAGAGAAACTCATGTGACAAAAAAGCTAAGACAAAGAGTTGTGCTGACCAGCACACTTTTTGGTAATATATGCTTTTGACTTAGGAAGCATAGACACTGTAATTTTTGTCAAAGCTGGATTTCCAAATCTTTGTGAAGAATTGTGCATTACACCTGTACACTTCTAAGTCTGCAGAACAAAGCCACCTTTTAGGACTGTCTATCTGGAAGTATTTCTGAAAATACATGTAGAATTAAGAGGGGGGGAAAAGGAAGAATATTTTAAATACTTTGATAATACTGTTGCTTAGCATTATTTTGAAGAGGTCATCAACAGTGAAAGCAGCTGCTAAAGGTTTAATATTTAGGAAAAGAGAGTATCTGAAATGATTTATGGGAATGCAGACAGCCTTAGCCACTCCAGGTAAAGCTATACAGCGAAAGCTGAACCACAGATTAAAGCCCAAACTTTCTTCATGTATTCACGATTTTAATGTAAGCCTGTCCTGAGTCAACAGCACACCAGGGAAATAACACTTTAGTGTCACCTTATACTGGCTTATGTCATGTTGTTATAGGGCTGACGCTATGCAGGCATCTTGTCTAAGAAGGTCTGTTCCAGAAGGCTCAAGGCTGGAAGCCTATACCTCCTTTTCACACTGTTTATATAGGAGCTGAGTGAATGATAATCGTTGACTTTTCTGTCTTTCCGCATGATTTCTGGTGGAAGTGTACATGTACTACGTTAGAGGACTGCTCTCTACTTATTTATCTCCGTTGGCCAGTACAGAAGATAGATGTGGAAATAGATTGCCTTTTTGTAAGGTGGACAGCCAATAAAATTGAAGGTTTTGGTTAAAATTCTGCTGCTTCCCTGTTCTTCTATTTAGGGCTGAAGGCAATCAAGTTATTTGTTTTTATTGGTATTAACCTGTAAAATAAAAAGTATCTTTTTATTTTTATAAGTAACGCACTAAGAAAACTGCAGATATTTTGGAGTATTATTTTGATTATTTCATATTAACAAACTTACTGGATTCAAGCTGATATTACTTATCTGATTCACCCTGTGCTGCAGAGGAAGTAACACTTGGTGATCATAACAGGTCATTCTAGCCTTAAAAATCAATTATTAAAATCTTACATCAGAGCACCTGCCATAATTCATGTCTGTTAGCCAGCCTTATATTGACACTCCAGAGTCAATGAAGAATCATTACATACATCACAGTTACATATTTTAAGATTAAATGAATTGCACTCTGAAGGGGCCTATTTGTATCCTGTCGTTGCAAAGGCAACTTCTGTGAGTAGCTCAGATGTTAATGTTAGTATTTAGGTGTTTAATGTTAGCTGAGTTTAGTTTGTTTTGGCTGAATGGGAGCAGGAGCAGTATGTGATATTTTTATTATATTGTTTGGTTGACACATGACAATAATAGTTTCCTTTCTAATTAAGCAGAAGAATAATATGAACAGTTTAGTTCACCTTTCTCCACAAAATGCTTGAGTTCAGCAAGTCTCTGAAGTAAGTGTCAAACTTCAGCTTAACCTTCAGCATAGATTATCTATAATAGAGAGTTACTGAGTGAAAGTTTCCTGGTTAAGGGGAATTCCCTTTATAAGTATATCTCTTGAATCTTTGCCTCTGCATTCCTACTGAGAGTACCAATGAACTAGGAATGGGTGGAGGTGGCACAGAAGGTCAGGAAGCAGAAGGTAAGTCACAGCGGTCTGTTGCACTTACTGCTGGTTTAGAGTGTTGGCAAAATGCCTAGAGGTGCTCCATAGTACTTTCAGGGCTGTATCTATACTGTGTGTTTGTGCTTGGTCTCCAAGGAGCTGGACTCAGGCTGGCACTGATTCAAAAACTGTGTGACTACCTTCATACAGCACCAGTCCTGAGCAGTGTCTCTCGGAAGGGTTCATTAGCAAGCACAGCATTCCACTGTCAGCACTTATGTAGATTTTAGTTTGCATGAAACTCACAAGATGTGTGTTCATGTTTTTTTAGAGTATGGTGGGTATGCCTTGTTGTGCCTCTAATATGCAGGTAAATATTTTCCAAGTACTCCCATGAACAGTAGGTGCTCCAATGCAGAGTAAAGTTCTGCTGCAACATGGTATGTGACTGGAGCAAGCGTCTTTCTGAGTTGCCTTCTTAATATTTTTACAATACAAGTGAATGTTAGAGTCTCTGTTTTTGTGTATGAAAGGTGTACCAAGGGATAGTTGCTCTTAGAAGTAGTAGCTCACATTATCACAGTTCTACAAACACTTGGGCATATGATTAGCCTCAGTCTTCTGAGTGACCCCTTTCCAGTTCTATGGTATCACTCATGCAGGAAGACTATTCATACGTGTGAGTATTTGCAGGACTGAAATTCATAAAAAGAGTTAAAAGTTCAGCTCTGAAAACAGAATGAATTTTAAATCTCATTAAAAATATAGACCTGTGGTCTGTCAATCAGATGTACAAAATGATAAATTCAACAGTGAAACACGACTTTGACCAAGGAAGAGAAGGAAGTGATTGTTAGTGATTGTAACTCATCCAAGGGCTTACCTCAAGGCAAGGCCTGAAGGCATATGAAATTTTCAAGAAGGCAGCATCAACAGCTTTCTGCTTTCCAGAGATCATGTTTGTTGTTAGATCACAGTTTGTGTGTCTGGAGCTAAAGAAGACCACATAATTTGTACAAAATCTGCATTTTCTTGAAGTAGAATGTGGTTAGGACAGCTTAGCTTTGAGACTGACCTGAAAAATTTAAATGAAAATCTGGGCACACTGGATGTCTTTTTGCACCACATAACTTCTGAAATAGAAATATTTTTAAAGCAATCTGTAAATAAATAAACCATACTGTGTCATTTACCTCTTCATTATATTTCTTAATTAAACAATTAAGAAATACTCTGGTAGTTTTTGTAAGGAGAAACAGGAACTGTAGAAATTAAATCTGGGTTGGAAATACTATCAGCTTATTGGAGTTTATGAGGTTTGGAGGTTTAGTTCCTTTAAAAATACTTTATTTCCTTTTGTAGCCCCTCTATTTAATTTCTGTATTTAAAAAAAGATTGGAGTAATTTAATACCCAAGACATGATTTTCAGTCTGTGCCAGATGTAAGAGATAAAATGGAAACATTTCAAAAGGTACATTAGTGAAACATAGTCTTCATTTATAATGATGAGGGTTTATTTTGTTTTGTTTTGATGTGATTCTTTCTGAGCATGTTTGTACGATTTTTTTAATTGGAAGACAACTTGGCAGTCTACAGCTAGGAATAAACTACATGCATTTTCTCACCATCTTCAGTCCTATGGCCGAAAGATGTCAAGAATTAATTTATTGATGTATCACCTGTTGTGTTGCCAAGGCTCATTTTTTAGGGGAGAATATTTGTGTACAAAGTGCATATAAGACCATTTCAGTGAAACATGCTGTTCAAAATTAGCATCCAGGCTAATACATTCTTCAGAAATATCACAGAAAACATCTGCGCTCTGTGCTAAGAAGTAGTTTTCTTGGTTATTTGCTCTCCCTCAGATATTTAACAGCCGTCTCTCTGCCCTCTGCCCCCAAACAATAATTTGGCGTCACTTTTTCCATTTTCTTGGCCTGGCTTATTGCTTTTCTCACACTGTCGCTAGGGACACGTGCACTGCTCGAGCATTCAACAGCAATGTTATCGTTACGCTTTTACATAACTCCCCTTTGTGCATCTCAGCTAAAAACACAGATCTCTTTAATACCTTGTGTCTTGGAGCTAAAAAGGGGTCTGTCCATGGCATGTCCTTCCCACAACTGCTTTACCACACAAACAAAGCTCAGGAAAGTCTAAGGCCTTGAAAAAGAAGGGTATTTTAATCCAAACAGTTCTGCTAAGAACTGCCTGACTCTTATTACTGAAGGAAAGCTTTCTCTGGAGCATGTCATCTTAAGAGATTACATCTGTAAGCGTCATCACTAATGGGGCTTCCATTTGCCTTGGCATTATTAATATTTTCATTGGCACTTCATTCACTTCCTCCCTCTGTTCTTTGTTTATTATCAAATATTCGTTTCACTTTGCTGTTCCTAGCTTCGTTTCTCAATTAGATCTACTTTCTCATCCAGTCTTAACCCACGCACTTTAAAAGGAGTTGTGCATCACATATATATCATATAATTTATTTTCCCTGGTTCCTACTTCTCTCCCTTATTGTCCAAACAGGTAACCTCCTTTAGGGAATTATTGTTATATCTTTTCTATAGATATAGCTATATGTATTATAAGAGGTGATAAAGAAGAGAATAAGATACTTTTCATTTTAAAGGCACAGTGTTTTTCTACTTATCCATTCACGTGTAACTTCTCTTCTCAGTGGAAGGAGGGGTGAAATTAAAGAACTGAGATCTAGTTCTACAGTTGTCTCCACAAAAGCTGGAACTTCAAACCCAATATATATACTACAGTGTGTGCGTGTGCAGAATACATTGCAATACACACATAAACACATATGTATGTATTTTACAACACATAAGAATATAACTATATAATATATAGTTATATGTATTTATATAAAATTATTTAAAAATATAAATTATATATTATTTATACTATGTATAATAAACAGAATAGACTTGAGTAGAATAGACTAGATAAAACTACACCAGAAGAGAACAGGAGTGTGATAAATAAAACTGTATAGGTTTTATTACGTGGTAGCTCAAACTGCACCAGATTGCTGTTTTATCTCAAAAGTTCAGAATAGAATGTATGGATCCTGTAAGGAGATGAAGTGACATGGGGAGCAGTTATGTTGTACAATATTATGCCTTTAGTTTAGAGACCTTAATTAGCTAGCAGGTCACCTGTGATCCCATGGGAAGATAGATTACTCCATCAAATATCAGCTAGACCAGAAGGCTGACCAGATTGCTCTGAAGTAACCTTTGGAGTATCTGTTCATGCTACACAAATCCTGTGAAAAATTACACCCTGCATGCACCTGGCTGGAATAAAGAATTTGAAGGAATCTCCAACTGACTTAATCCCTTTTGCTTTGTTTATGTAAATTGGGGTAGGAGTGAGAAGTCCACTCTCAGCATAGATAGGACAAACTGTAGGGTCACTTTGATTTTAGTAGTCAAGGTGAACATTATTCTTTTCATCATCTTATATCCAGTCTTCAGGCCAAGCAGTCAAGTTGAGATAAATCTACTCATTGTATTGCCTGTGATATGAATTTAGCTTATAGAATTGTAGCTTTTCTTTTCCTGTTATAGATGTGTTGAATAGGGCCCTGTGCGGTGATTTCCCTAGATACTGTGAAAGTTCTTATCAATCAGCATTTTGTAATGATTATGTTATGACTTACTGTTTGGTTTGGAAGCCAAATGCACTAATACTTAGGAAAAAAAAAAAAAAAAGAGGCTTTGTGTTATTTTTAAAATTCTTAGTGGAGAAATAAATTATGATAATTGGACATAAAAGATTCTCACTGTTATATTCAGCTTTTGTTACCTTCACTTCTGTTCAGTAATACCTTATTCAATAGCAGTTCTACAATTATGAAGGGGACAGCTCACAGGGCAGGATATTACTTTCCCCAAGTGAAGCTGACAATATGTCCTTGAGAAACTAAATGTGACAGAATTCAGTGGGGCACTTGCTAAGGAAGACACAACTTCACAGTCTGGTGTAGCTTTTTGCATACTATTATGTAGCAGAAGATCAACACCCTACATGAAATCACTTTCAGCCGTCCAGTCTGAAATAAATGTAAGGTTGTATCCAGTTTCACCTATTTTTTCAGTGGCAAAATATTACCTGATTGCTTGCACTTAGCAAGGTGGGGAAAATAGTAGAAAAATAAAGGGTTAATCTCACACATATCTCGAAGTTTATTTAGAAAGTACCATTTTAGTTTTTAAATATATATTCTGTTTTCTTTATATGGCATATTATTTTAAGATCATGCAAAAAAGAAAGAATATAGTAGAAATCATTCAAATATCAAATGAAGAAGTCATTAGAAATGAATGGGCTGTGTGCAGTGAAATAATTACCACACCATCCTGCAGGATACAAAAAGCAGACTAGCAGTAATTACAGTCCTGCAAGAAAAATCCATAAGTGTTTTTTATGGCTTTCTGATCAAGACTGTAGCATGATATTAGCAACTGGTGAAAACCCGGGGTATCTATTTAATCTTGTTTGGAAGTATGTAATGTTTATTAACTCAGTCACATTCTTTGTGCCTGCAGAACTCTTCAGTTTCTTGCTATGACAGAATCTGTGGTGGAATCCTGGAGGAAGAATGTTTCTGTCATGCTCACATGAACTAGATGTTGAAGAGGAAAGAGAATGAAGTGATAATACACTTAAGCATTCAAAAATTAAAAGAAAATATTAAATTTAAGGTTCCAAGCATATGTGTTACACTACAGGCTTTAATTCTTCTCTCCTTTTGTTGTGTAAATGAAGAACAAATCCTCTGACGTCATTAGAGCAACACCACATGAATCTGTTATAGTATGAGAACTGAGTTTAAAGGAGGCAACTACCCCTTGTTTTGCATTATGGCTATTAATGACAAAAATATTTTAAACACTGTTATTGAATTGTGTCTCTTCAGAACTGTCTTCAAGCTCCCAAAATTTTAGTGCCTCGGAGTCTTCGTATAAATTTATCAGATTGTAATTTTTGTGCTTAAACTAATTTCCATTAGGAATTATATCTGTCCTCCCTTCACCTGGAGAATTAACTACTTTGTTACGGGAAACTGTTGCTTTCCAAAATGGAGAGTTCAAGAAGCACATTATAAAATTCAAGTCTCTTTCAGGATCATAATATTGTTCTGTGACTTTTTTATGATTCTATCTTTTCATATCTGGCATGGCAACATAGAGTATCATTTACTTACAGTTCAACTGATCTCACTTACTGAGTATGTGTATATTGCAAAAATACATTAAGCTATGCATATAAGGTGTGTGGACAAATGCAGTTCCAAGTCCTCAGAGCACTGATTCAGCTCAGCACACATGAAAAAGCTTATCTCAAATAATATACTTAAGCTGATAACTTCTGGATAAGCCATTTCAAATGGGAATTAACTTTAGGCAACTACTTAAATGTTCTGCACAGTCAGAATTCCTTCCTTGAGTCTTTGCTTCCCCCCCTATTACTCCACCAACTGCTTGGAAAGCATCCTACAAGTATTACCCTGGGCTACAACTGGGAAAATTTCAGTACACAGGTCAATTTGAAGAACATGGTGATATGAAGAAGAAAGTGCAATTACTAGCAGCAATAAATAATAGAAATTACTGTCAGGCAATAAAACCCATTAGGGGTTATTTAAGTTTCAGTGCAATGAAAACATTGTAAACTACCATAAATAAATGAGTTCATTGCTTGTTGGACTATGTTTACTTCAGCTAAATTCTGAGGCAAACAACAATTTTTAACATTCTGATCAAGCTGAAAAAAAATATAAAAGAAATCATGTTCCAAAAGTGCCTGTTTCAAATGTTAAAATAACAATGATGATTCTAACATACCCGCTGAAAAAATCTTCCTAAAGAAAGGATGCTCCAATCTAGACAAAGTTAAATATGTGCTTAATTTAATTAATCTTCTTAAATATTGCACTAGATATCAGCTGTTTTAGAAAACAAGGTCCAGGGAAGGAACATTAAGTTTACCCATACTACTCTTATCTGATTAGCTCTCAGTACAGTTTACTTCAGTAATTAAGATCTAACAGACAGAGTATTCCTATCTGAGCATAAGAAAAACTACCTGAGATCACCTCAACTGTGGACAACCTACAATGAAATTTCAGCGTGTCTTTTTAACCCGCTACATGAGGCCATCACAAGAATAAATTAGAACCAACTAATGGCTAAATCCTACATGCTGTCTACAGTGTGTTAGTAATTTGCGTAGCCATAAATGCCTCCAAACCCACAAATTTTTCATATAAGATACTCAGCAAGGCTATATAAAATAGGCCTACTGCTTAATGTTCCATTGAAGTTTATATGTACTATAAAACAGACCTACTCTGGATGGGATTCTCAATTTAATTATGGGATTGTCATTCAAATTTATCTCTGGAAATAGATAACTAACAGCTTTTATGAGCGTGTTTTTCATGTCTGCTAAATATCTGCACCTCCTACTGACTTCATTAGAAATTGTGGATGCCCACCACATCTGTAGGTTCAAATGATAAGAACCTGAATGGATTAGAAACAGTTGCCTCATAGCTCACAAACTGTCATTTGTTGTTGTGCCACAACACAGTGATCTCCAGATCCCGCAATCTGTGAAGTTAACACACCATTATGGTCATCAGCTACCTGCATCCTTACACGTAGCCTGGCTTTGTACTGCAATATACACATCAAGCAAGTCATTATGTTAATTACAATGCATTTGTAAAGTTGCAGATTTTCAAGCCAGAAGGGACCATTCTAATCAAATAATCTGACCGCTTGTTTAATACAGATGATACATTTATCCAGAAATTTCTGCATCAGGCTCAATTTTTTTTTTCAGCTCAAGAGTACCTTCTGGAAAGAAGTCTAATAAAACTTGTAAATGACTGCTAATAATACCACCATGTGGCATGCCACCTCTAAAAGCATTCTGACTTTCATGTTTACACCAATGTTGTTAAGTCAGTCATTACGTTGTCTCTACTAACCTATTATGTATTGCTTAATTTATTTACAGGTATCATTTAATTATCCTATGTAAGATGCACAACCCAATGTTGATGGCATTCTAGGATATCCCCATCTGATTACTTCCTCTGTATATTCAGCCAGTGTGGTTGCCCTGTACCGAACTTGGTCCAATTTATAAGTGTCTGCCCTATTGTGAGGTCCAAACTGATCAGATACAGTACTCAGTACTCAAGACACAGCCCAGCGAGAGCTGAGGACATTCTCCTAATCAACAGGCCATGTCACAGAAGACTGTCATGCCCTTGGGTACTTTTCCTTCCAGGGCACTCTGCTGTCTCATATTCAACTGAATATCTGCAGGACCTCTTGGGCCTGTTCTGCAGAGCTGTCTCCCATCCCAGTCCATATTGTTGCAAGGGGCTCTTCCTCACAAAAAAGTTATGGGAGTTGCATTTGTGCTGGAATTTTATAAGGCTACTCTGAATCCATTCCTCCAGCAGGCCTAGGCCACTCAGGATGGTAGCTATGTCCTTGAGTATATTGGCAGCTCACCTCAATTTGATTCTGTTTGCAAACCTGACAGGAGGACCCTCTGTCTAATTCATCAGTCCGAACAGGTGATTTGGTACAAGGCTGGTACAATGTTGACATATTTAAGTGGAGGCTACCCTGTGCTCATTTTCTTTATCTCTCACAGATTTAAAGTGGAGGGGAAGGAATTTGTCATTATTTTGAGAATAAAATGATCAAGGTATTCAACATGGATTCTTTGCATCCAATAGCCAAATAATCGAGATTATTTGTTGTTACACACATCAACTTTTCATATATATTCAACCGACTGAGCCATATAATTTTGCTGTTTTTCTTAATCCAAACATCATGCCTGTCCTAGACTTTGTTCTAAGTTAAATGAGCAGTCCTGTGCTTACTTTCTAAGAATAGGCAGCTAATGTCAAGGGTGGTACCATTGTTTTCCCTTGATTCTGGTATTATATTAATAGCTTTAAAGAATAAATTTCTGCTTCTGTGAGTGTGATCAGATAGAGAAATGCAAATCCCACTGTTTATTTTAAATCCAAAGTAATTTACGAAAGCATCCAAAATTCTTGAGTGACCATGATAATTATTATAATTTCCATTAGGAGAGGCTGTGGCAAATCAGTATTCTAGAGAAATCTGATCATAAACACCACAAGGTGATCAGTATACAGATAGTAACTTTCCTTGAGCACATGGAGTTGATTCTTGACTGAATCCACAGGCTGAAAATGTCTTTAAAATTGTGCACAGAATACAGCACACCTTTTGTAAACTTATTGTAAATGTGTGACATATGCCAAAACTTTTAGTGTTTTCAGGCCTAGTGATACCTCAGGTGAAACATGTACCTGGAAATACTTCATACAAGAAAACTTAGGACTGTTTGAGATCTGATAGCTGAAAGGATACCTATCCTGTACTAGATCAGCTTCTGCAGCCCAAAAGAAGAAGGAAGAAAATGTAAGTTCACAATCAGTCTCTTCATTCTACAAAACATTTCAGTACTTCAGGCATATGAGTTCTCCTGTTGAAGTGTGAAACATGCTTAATTAAAAAAGGCTTGGTACAATGATTAGAACTGAGAAAAATGACCATTGCAAAACATCCCAATGGAAGAAACAATACTCTTTTTTAGTATGCATGGCCATAAATAGGGGGAAAATCTGAATCTGTTTCCTGCATCAGGAAAGTAGAAGATTTTTATAATAGAAGTAAAGGAGTGTCTTGTCCAAGGAAGACCAAGCTCAGATGGCTTGATAGATCCAGTGCTCAGCTGGGCAAATATTGCAGCTGGGGCTGCTGAGGTGGTGACAGCGTTACAATACATTCTTGTCATCCCATACCAACAGCTTAATGAAATATACTTGGTCAGTAGTTAAAATATCTGGCACACATATTTTGCTTGATTCTTTCAAAAATCCCTAACAGTGTGTATACCTATGCCTGAGAAATAAGTGCTACCTAAATACCATGATGAGTTGTCACAAACTAGATAATTACCTGTATTTCTCAAAGCCATGTGTAAAAAAAAAAAATTGCAGTGTGTTATCACATAAGTCTCTATCTCTAAAAGTAGAAAAAACTAGCAATTTTAACTGTATCATTGCTATATCTACATGCTGGCATGACTCACATTGCACTCAACAAATTACAGTTTGGATTTCTTTGCAGTGTTTTTCAAAACTTGCAAGGCTATTAATAAATGAGAAATGGATTAATCCAAATTACAATACAGATAGAATGACCATTGATTACACTGACTTCAGTAACAGATGAACTATAATTTGAGGTCCATGTAGAGCAAACATAATGTCAGATCTTTTGCAGTTTGGAATACTAACCATTTCATATTCTAGAATACTGCTGTGGTGTCAGGAGTCTTTTCTTCTCTCCCTCCAGACAAATGTTCCTAATACAACAGATAATCCAAATGCTGTTTTGAAGATACTTGAATTATCAGTACTGATCTAAACAAAAATCTTGTTAGAAAACTTTTTCATTTCATTTTAAATCTAGGATTGCTAATCCCTTTTGGACGGGATCACAGACAGCAATCACTCTTGCCAATTCTGTGCTTCCAGTGCTGTTCTTGACTTGATGAGAGGTTAAATAATGGAAGGTAGAAGCAATCATATGTACATATTTTTTGTATTATTAAACTTTTTCACAGAACATGGGTGGGATATTTTTAAGTCATTTATCCTATTCTTACACTCAAGTAAAATTTAGGGTGTTAATATCAGTGGGCCAAAATGACAGTCATACATTAATATTGATACATATTTTCTTTAAGAGGTTCCCAAGTTCACTTTGTAAGGAGACTCATTAAATTGAAATCTGCCTGTCCCTACTGCTGTTTTGTGTGCTGCAGATGTTGTTTCTGTAATGTAGAAGGTCATTACTAAAATTGGAGAGTGAAGCCAGTATCCCGCAGTTTTATCTTTACTTAGTAAAGCTGGTTTTATTGGATGGAAATTTCAGAGAGACAGAGGACCTTAATAGCTACAGCTGTATCTGTTCCTCTGTAGAACATTATTACAGTGTACCAAAGTTAAGAATATTAGCTTACCAAGTGTTTTGAATATATTGATTATAAAAAGGAACTATTAAAATATATCCTATTCCTATTACCACTAGATTGTTATTTCACAACTTGCCATGAAAAGGACAACATGTTGGCAACCCTGCTTTCAGAGAAAAACATATGATACACTAAATCTTAAAGTGTTCCAGTTCTGTTTTTCAGCAATGGAGTGACCCATCAGTTATTTGAGCTAGCAGAAGAACTGAATTATATAGGCTTAAATATACCAGCAAGAACACCGAGGTCTGCTTTATCCCCCTCACTGTTACCTGTAATTAAACAAATAATCATTGTAGAAAGGTTATGGTGTAATCTGAATGAAACTCATTCTGTATAGCTTTACATGCCTGTGATACAGATAATTAAATGTGAACAAGTCATTATCACTCCTATTCTAACAAATGGACAGGAACAAGTATTTTGCAGACATTCTTAGATTATTTATGATATATCTTTTTATGGTGCTGTCCAAAGGTAGGTTGAGATACATTTCACCTTTTTTGCCCTGCTCAGGTAAAAAAAGATAATGGAAAATTTTGCAAGTAAATAAAATCTAATCTTATTCACTAAACATAAAGGAGACCCGAAGTTCCTGGTGGCATACTTAGGAACAATAAATGTTGTTGCAGCAATAGGAATATCCACACACTGTGTCAATGAACCTCACAGCTTCAGGATGCAGAAAAGTCTTTAAGTTTTTCTAATACAACTGGTTTTTATGTTGCCTGTACACTTTCTGCTCTTCAACCATCATCTGCCTCATTCAAACACACCTGATCAAAAGAGAATCAAATTGATTTCTCTAAATTTTCTTTTGTGAAAGTAAAATTCTTCTTAGTGTAGGAACTATACACTGTTATACAGATTAACACTAACTTCATTGAAGCTTCATTGTGCTGCATCAGATATGACCTTCATCTATCACAACTCTTAAATATATGTTGATTTTAAGTAAGCAAATAATACGCTTGACTTCAGGAACACTATTTACACTCTTAAACAAGTTCACACATGCTTTGTAGATTTGGGCCCAAGTATTCACAGAACAGAATCTGAAGGATAAAACCAGGCAAAACTTTGTTATTTTCCATAAACTTAACCTCTGCTCTATCAGCTGCTTAGGTAATGGAATGATCAATAACTATTTAAAGTTTTACCCAGGTTAATCATTACACAGAAACAAGTTGCAGATTAAGTGAAATTCTTGCCTGCGGTATGAGCCTGCACTTTTCACACAGCTAGAGATAAACCTTCAACTGTGAAATTTAAATTAGTGAACCTAAGTTGAGAATAAACAGTTCTCTAAGTGGAAAGCTTTTTCTAACACTTCCCACCCCTCCTCAAATACAACGACAGTAAAGCTTATCTTATAGGCTTATCACATAGGCACTTTATTTTTTTCCACTTAAGAGATCCTTACACCACTAGTAACAGATTCTCTTTATGTAAATGGTCACATTAAAATTTCTTCTAAAACTCTGTTAAAAAAACCCTCCATACAATAGCTTTCTATTTTCATTTTGGTGTCAGAAGTTTTTCTATTTTCTTCCCTTCTCATGCTCATCTTTAAGAATCAGATTTCCTGACTATTAATATCTCATATATTTTGAATTTCAGAGTTCTGTCCAACTTAGTTCTTTTTATTATTCAATAATGTGATTTCCTAGCTATTGCTGTCTTACCTTGTTTATGATTCTCTTAAATAAAAGAAAAAAAGAAAATCACATGCCAACTAAAATCTATGGCACCATATTGAGAATGTCTAAATAATGTAATATTACAGTCCGTTATAGAATTCACAGCAAGTCAGACACAGAAATCTGAGGAAAATTTCTTGTGAACAAAATTATGTTAGTTAATGGCACAACATGAATCTGCTCTGATGAGAATGTTTTATTTGGAGCAATCTTTATTTTGTGACTTAGAGCCAGTCTTCTTCAGGATGTTGTAGTTGGGCTTGCATTACATGTATTTTCAGCTAGCCTGTTACAAAAGGAAAAGTGTCGAGTAAAAGAGAGGAGAACAGAAACAAAAACTACATGTCAGTCTCAGGACCTTTGACAATAGTTTACATATTTATGGTTTGGCCTGCCCTGCATTCTTCAGGCAGGATGCTGTGGGGGTACGGTAGTGATGTCTAAATCCTGAAATGGATGAAGCACTAACTAGTGGAATCAAGTGTTTAACAACTCCTAGGTTTTGACCACTATTAAAATGTAAATAGCACAATAATCTCTTGACTGCAAATCTCTTTAGGGATGATCTCCCTTCATCTTCATGGTCCTGATACAAACAACTCTTTGAGGGGTTATATCTTCTCTTCTTGGGTCTCCTATGGGACAGAAACACCTTAGAGAAAAAAGTGGACAGACGAGCTTTAAAGGATTTGGGATGGGTCCTAGAAGATTCAGGAAGAGAAGTGACAAATACAAATAGACACTCTCAGGAACATTACAATTATTTTATTCATGGAACATCTGGGGCTGTACGTCTAGTGCAGCAGCCAGAACAAGAAATGTTAATTGAATGATCGGTCATGGCTCCCACTGAGTCACGCTAACGAACACATTTGTGGGATAGCAGCAAAGGCTTCTGCAGGTCAGCTGAGAAGTTTGAGTTAGCCTTGTTTTCTTCCTTCTCAAGGATTATCTAATTTTAGTGGTGATTTTAATGGCTTAATCTAAATAGGGGAGAACAAAATAAATTGCTTCAAAACAAGCAGTGAAACACCATGAAGAATAGTAATGAAATATATTTTCATCTGTTTTCTTCTGTGGCTTTTTACCACAGCTCAGGATAATATAATAGGTGTCCCTATTTTTTACTTGCAAATGTAGATAAATCTGGAAAATCTATAGGCATTGGGTAGGCAGCAGGATTGTCGAAAAATATCTCACAATGTCAGTAGAGGTTTCCATGATGAGTTCAATAGGAATATACTTTTAACAACTTTTAACATTTTTCCTATGTGCTTTGCAGAATGCAGATACTTCCTCTTTATTCTGAAATATTTTTTGAACTTCATGGCATTTGACACTTTGTGATTTTAGCAGGAAAACCCAACTGCCTTTCCTGTTTAAAATAAGAATGTTGAAGTCAGTCTTCTCTGATCTTGTTAACAGTTTCTGTGTAGCGAAAGGACACTACCCTTTCTAAAAAGCAGAGTGATTAGTTTGTCTGCACCTAGTAGATAAGAAATTCAGATTCAAATATGGAGTCTATTTGATCTGAAGCAGACAGAAGTTCCTATCTGAAATATTGTGACCAAAAACATTAAAAAAGTTTTAACATGAGCTTTCTCTAAACTCTTCCTATGGCACAGAACAAAATCTAATTAGAAGATTTTCCTGAAGAAATGAATTGTTTATGGAGAGTGAAACAACTTGACTAGGAGAAATTCTTCAAATCAAAATATCCTGTCATTTTCTCATTTGGCCACCCTCTTTCTAAAGTGTATTCCATTTCTCTGAAGCAAAGGGTCAAGCAAAGAAGAGATTTGAACTTTGCTCTCCAAAATAAGATTTCTGCACATCCATGGAAAAATATTGATCAGAACTCAGATGAAATTGTGGGTATAGAAATCTCAAATTTGAATCATAGATCTGATGTAAGAATGGCAGCTAGCAGCATAATATGGTCAAGTAGACTCAGATATTTGAGTTTCAGTTTCTCAGTTTGTAAAACTGAACTAGTAATATCAGCCTCCTTTGTAGTGCGTGTTGAGACCACTGTTTGCCAACTATTTTTTAAAACACACTGTATTTCTGCCAAATTGATCAATTTCAATGTATTATTTGTAGGTGTCCTACACTTAAGTTGCTTTAATGTAAACTCTGTTATCCTGCCACACCTCTGTCTAGGGATCATATATTTCCCCTACAAAATACCAGATCTTTGAAACTGAGAGAAACAAAACTAAAAACAGGTGAACAAACTCCTCCTTCTACCTAGCCTTCTAGTTTAAGATTTTGCTTAAACTTTGCATTCTGTTTATTTATTTAGTATTGTCCAGGAGGGACCCCCAGGCACAAAAGCATGAGCAAAGCCCATTGAAGAAGTACAGATTTCTCATGTTTTGTTCCACTGGTTCATTTGTCATCATGTCACATACTCATCCAGATGGTTATAGGCATTCTGCCAGAGTTTGCTTCTCCTTGGAGGCCTTGATAACTGACATAATAAAGAATGCTCTAAAACCCACAAGATTAGGATGCCCACACCACACCCAAAGGTCTGAAGATACTGCTTTGATAACTCCACTTGTTTCCATAAGCATGTATAAAAAATGGCAGCTTAAAATCCTATGTACTAATGATGGCTTAGAAATATAACAAAAATACATGTTGAATTACCTTTTGTCTTCAGTAGACGTACGCATGATATTCACTGTCATTAATATACACTATATAAACCATGTACACAGTATTGCAGTTCCTCCTTTCTCAAATCTTTCTTGGCCATGATGCACGAAGTGGCATAGTCCAGGACTATGGCAGTTTGCATGTGACTTTTCTGTCATGGACCCTAAGTGTGATTGGTAGTATGAAAATGAAAATTGACCATTGCATGCCTAATTACATTGATGGAAGAGAACATTTGTAGTCTTATTTTCATACTGTAGTATGAATATAATCTTAGAGTCTCATTCATTTCAACAAGTATCCACGTAAATATGTACCATCAATAGAGAGCCGTAGGGCTCAAATATTTGCAAAAATTATTCTTAGCAAATTGTCCAATTAATGTTTGTTACTATTCTTCAAATACTTTATTTAATGAAGAGTATTTAATTAAGTGCATTTGAATATGAAGCAAGTTATTTTAAATAATTAATTCAATCCAGAGAAGGCTTTTCTAAATAATATACTTGGTGCAAAAAATGTCCATCCAGCCCTCGTGATAACCATTTCTCATGCTTCAGTACTTCATCCACATACCAATACTGCTATGAACTGGAAGAGGTCCCATCACAGGTAACTAGCTGGCCACTGATTCAGTTGAGTTCCTTTATCAGATTTCATTTGCTTTTTGCAGCAATTAGTCTATCTCACAATTGTAATAAGGCAATGGTATGTATTTAGCAGGTGCAGAGTCTAAGAAAAAGTTATCAGTAAATTAGTTGAACTTAACATGAAGGTCAACAGCTTACTGTTGCTTTTCTAACAGTTTATAGTTGCTCATCTCGTAGCATAGTTCTACCAGGTGTGCTACAGCTTCAACGTTCACAACTGTGCAATGCAATACCAAACTGATATTTGTCATAAAGGTTTCATAAAGGTTTGTGTGTCTGGCCTAAGTTGTCCAGAATAAAAAGAATAAAACTGATTTAGAAAAAAAAAAAATTGTACAGTTAGTACCAGCTCTGTATTAGCAAAAATTAATACATAATATCAGTTATAATCCCATCACTACAATCAGTTTTGTATTCTCATATAAGGTATTAGCTGCTTCTGCTTCTTCTTCTTCTTGTTCTTTTTCTTCTTCCTATTATTATTAACTGCTTGTATTACAATAGTACCAAGATGCTTCTAAGAATGAGAATCATACTTTATAAAGCATGATATAAACCATTCTTCAAGGGCTTGCTGTTTGATTTAACCTCAGACTGCTTCAGCTTTTCATAGAACTTGGTGTTCTGAATGACGTTTTAAAATTGCTTCAGTGGCTGGGTATGAATTCTTGCCTGAAATCTGGAGATTATTGGAGAGAAGGGCAAAATCCATCTCACAGGACTACTCAGTGAACTGGAATCTCGGGTTATTTCTCTGGTTATTTACCTGTATTAAAAAAATTCTTTATAACATGCTTTGTCTTCATATAATGTAAATCAACGTATTTTTATCAGTCTTTCTCAAGTATGGACATGCCCAATTTTTGTTTCTGGGGATGAACTAGCCCATTACTGTCTGGATTCAGATTCAAGTTATCTAAACTACAAATCAAGACTGAGGTTTCTAGCAAAGTAATGGGAATACCCCATACCAATTCATACTACCTTATCAATTGACATACCAGAAACTTCATGCATTTCCAAGACAAGTGTGGGATTTTGGTAGGTGTCCCCATAATCATGTTCTTACTTTTACAGAATCTAATCATCTTGTATGCTTTCTATTCTCAAGCCACACTTTATTACTTATTGATACCTGTTTATAGGGCATTTATAGTATTTCTCTTCATGCCACAGACCATGGTCTGCTGAGGGACTTCTGTGTCCCAGTAGCACAAGTGCAAGGATGGCACAGTTGCCATTGTGACAAGTCACTGTTCTTGTGCCTGTGAGACTTTCCAAACCAGATGGCCCCCTCCATCTCCTCAACACTGGTAGAACATCTTCTTAATGTTTTGTTTATTAAAGTATGAGCTCATGAACCCACTAAAGTATCTGTGATCAGGCTGCTGTTGTTTTTGTCTATGCTGATCAACAGATTTGCAAAGCTGGTTTGCTGATAGGGGAGTTTTGATGACTCTTAGCAACATGAGTGAAGTTTTAACCACTCTTAACTTCCTCTCCTCTAGCAGAGTCAATGAAACATATCCATACTACAACTATGACAGAGCTCAGCCATATAGCTGAAGCCACTACTGAAGATGAGTTTGAGGTAATGTACAAGGTTATGAACTGTGATGGCTAAAGTACCCATATCCATTTCTTTTTTTTTTCTGATGATGTTACTGATGCAGAAACCTCTGGGAGACCAGTTCAAAAGGTTGAGGAGAAACATTACAATTCTATACTTAAATCCAGCAATGTTTGTACGTCAGCACCCTTAGATCTACAGCTGAGCATTTAGAGATAAAGCAGAATAGTTTTGCCTATAACTAGTTGTTGTTTTTTTTTTTTTCAGGATTCATGCACAAAATCAGAGAAAACAAATGAAATAGTTTTCATTTACTGTGGACATAAGAAGAAACTAATTGAAATAATACTTACATCCTGTCAGACACAAGTACTTTCAGGAGCTAAATTCTTTATCTTACTGCATACCTTTGTAGACACAATTATTATTTTATTGATGTTATTCAAAATTATTACCTTGGCTAAGCATTTAGTGCATTTAGCATTTATTTTTCATTTGTTATGCTAAAAGTAGTGTAGCATCTTCTGCCATGTATGCATTGTACTCTACAGGTTATGATGTTTTCAATATTACTATTGTGGCTTATTACAAAGAATAAAGAATATAAAACACTTTCTGGAGTTGTATATAATGATTAAAGCTTATTGAGGAAGACTTACCAAGCATATTCACTTTCTTGCAAGTCATGCGAGTACCTCCTTCTATCAGAAATCTATTTTTACTGAATTATTATACTTGTTCATAACATCAGACTAAGAAAAGACAATGTGACCTTTTTGGCCATGTTACAAAATCAGTATGTTTTACAGATCCTATTTAAAACAATGTAAACCATAATGTTTTGATCTGTTTACAGTCTTCTCCACTGGCTAGATGGATTTCCTCAGGAATAGCTAAGGAAAAAAGAAGAGAGGTGAAACTATCAAAAGTATAAGCTTATCTGTCTGAAACCAGAAAGAATTTTTCTATTTGCTTTCATGAGTTTGGGATCTTACCTTGGAGCTGCTACATCTGCAGTATTTCAGAGAAAGTTACTTATATTTTTGAACAGTATCACTGGATTTATTCAATTACTTCATTCCCACAGGTTGTTGTTAATGCTTTTGGTCTATAAACAACAGAAATACTTAGGGAAATCAATTCTATTAGCTAATTGTAGCATTAAATAGATCAGTTTCTTATTAATTGGTCATGATCCAGAAGTAGCTATCGGAACTTTCAGAAACTCACCTGATTCATGCCCCTACTTGTCCTCTACTTGGCCTTCCTTCCTTCCTTCCTTCCTTCCTTCCTTCCTTCCTTCCTTCCTTCCTTCCTTCCTTCCTTCCTTCCTTCCTTCCTTCCTTCCTTCCTTCCTTCCTTCCTTCCTTCTCCCTCTTCGATTTGCTTTGCTTCATTTCTTCATTTTCTTTTTTTTTTTTTTACAGTCAGATTAGAATGACTAAAGAAGATATCTCCAGTTGTGAATTTTTTGTGTGTCTGTAGATAATTTTGTTCAAGAATTAGTATATCACAGCTGTAATCCAGTGTCTACATCTTGTAAGGTAAATCTGTTCGGTGTAGATCATGAGTGTGTGTTTCACTATATTCATCTGAGAATATTGGTGTCTCAGTTATGAGAAAACCCTTAAATTGGAGCTATCCTGTTAGGAAAATATTTTAAAAAAGAATATGTAGAGGCATAATTTTAGAGCATTTTCATCACGGTATAATAAAAAAAAAAAGTATTTCCACACTTCAACTGGTTTAGAGTTTAATTTCTGTAATCCAATCATAATTTCATCCTCCTGCTCAAAATGCAATGGGCCAGACTTGATATAGATACTGTAAAGATATTGCATTTTTTTTTTTCAATTAGAATGTAAGAAATGCCTGAAGAAAACCAAGTAATTAGTCAAAAGAAGTAAAAATAAACCAATATTTTAGGGGTGTTTTTTCATCTGCTTAAATTTAATCTCTGCCAATGTAGATTACAAGGCATGCAAGAACAAAGGAAGTGAACATATTGCATTTATAGCCATGTACTGAATATATTTCATAATCTGTTGAGTACATTTAAAAATATTTGGAAGCCATCCAAGCTCTTATAAAAATTGATATATCTCTCATTAGCATTTTGACGATGTCAGCCATTTTTATATAGGGTAATAGAAAGTAATCTGCCAAGGGAAATAGTTGGTGTACTGCTGTGTGTCAGAACAAATATGATTAACATCGTGCCAGATGTGTGTGCTCATGAACTCCCACAAGGGATTGGATAAGTAGGCCTTGTGGTCAGTTACTGAAATTCAGTGTTCTGTACTTGAGATTTGTGTGCACCAACAGTAACTGTCACACAAGACTGCCAGAAATACTGCTTGTGCATGCTTGTGTGTAGAGCATTAATAAGCACATATATACAAATCATTATCCATGTCTTTTTCTTGTTTGCTGAATGTCATTTTTTTCCAAGAGAAATTACCATGCTCTAGTGCTTCTATATAATAAACATACATTTAGCTAAAAGTCACAGAAAGCAGAAAAAAAATTCTTGCTGATGTAGATATTTATCCTTTTTTTGTTGTTGTTTAAGGTCTAAAAGAGAGATAATTAACCTGAAAAGTAGCGTAGGAAAAAAAAAAAAAAAGCAGACAAGGAGTATGGAGTTATAAAAAGAAGGTTTTTATACTGATATATTTTAATTGTAGCCCCCCATCTTGGGTTTTCCCACACAGTTCTTTTAACTATTTCAAGTAGAGAATTATAGGATAAACCTATTTCTTACATTTTTACTGCTATTCGTCTCTATAAATACCAACTGTGTA
The DNA here is from genome assembly GCF_036013475.1 of Columba livia. Classification (NCBI taxonomy): domain Eukaryota; kingdom Metazoa; phylum Chordata; class Aves; order Columbiformes; family Columbidae; genus Columba; species Columba livia. The sequence goes on along the minus strand of NC_088602.1, from coordinate 191,547,763 downwards.
GATTTTGTCTGATGACTCATGACATTGAATATGAGCTGGTCAGATTCAAAGCTGGTTCATAATTTGTACAGGAGAAAGTGTTTCAGTAAAGGCAGATGATTTTTTCAGAAATGTCTAGTTTCAGACTCTTTTCCCTGGGGATGTTTTGCTTTGAGATAGGTAAAATACCGTCCACTGATCCACAGGCATGAGGATGACATAGGATATGTTACAGGCTAATGGTTCACTCAAAATACTTCTAAACACTAGAATATGAGCAGACAGGTGCCGATGTGCTTATGACAGTCCCAAGATAGCAGGATACAAGCCATGTGATGGCATTTCAATGGGTAAGTACTGCTGGGAAGAAAGGTTAGCCTTGACACGATAACTGAAGTTTCTCTTGTTTTAGTCACTTGAGAATGGCCAGAGGAATGAGCTTACTTTTTCTTAGATAGCATGTTACTCCAAAATCACTTAATACCAGATAAGGATATGTCTACATGGCTATTTTCAGTTCAGAATAATAAGAAGTTACTTACATTATATAAAGTCTTACCCACTGTGAAACTCATACTGGACTATATTAAAGGTGTAACACACATTGTGTCACAATGCACACTGTCCATCCATCATTTAAACCCTCGAGATGTGACAGGACACACAGGTAGCACCTACGTGGCTTCCAAACCAAGCCCTTGCTTGTCTGACAGACAGACACGCTTGTGAGTGATACATCTAAAATGAACTGCTGCCCTAACACATGCAGAAAAAGGATGTCTCTTTCTTCTGTAGCTACAACCCGAGTATGTACAGATTTAAATCAGCATGTTGATGTGCATGCTGAAGCTCTTACAAAACTAAGTTGTTAGTGGTGGGTTTTTTTTTTTGTTTTGTTTGTTTGAGTTGTGTTTGTTGTTGTTGTTGTTTTGTTTTGTTGTGAGTTTTTTTTTTGTTGTGTTTTTGTTTTTGTTTTAATCTTGCAAAAAGCTATGCTGTGTAAAGGAGTGGTTTTGATCCAAGATGATGCTGGAGAAACCAAGAACTATTAGTCACATGACACAGCTTCACAACTTTATTGTATGATCTTCCTTGGTAAAGATGACCTATTATTATGGTTACAGGAGCAAAAAAAATTCCTATCATCTGTTTTTCTGCCCACCTCCTCCCCCTCCTGTGTCCCTCGATAATCTTTTTTGTCTGAACTGAGTGCCAAGTTTCAATCGCACTCAGACACTGTGAAGGCAAAGACATTGTGCCATCTGGGTTTGCTGGTTTGCTGAGAAGGAAACATTGATCTGTGTGCTATGTCAGTGCAGCACAGATTTTCATTCTAATTACCCAAGCAACCTCATGTACACACTGAATAAGACAGGTGACAGCAGATATATCTGCTTAACTTCCTATAAGATAGATAACCTCAGTTTGGGTCTCTGGGTTGTTGAGCAGTTGGCTGAGACTAAACAGCCTGATCTATGTTGGATGAAAGAATAGGACTTCTTGAGCTGACTCTTTCAGAATACAATAAATAGAAAGCATCCATAGAAAGTATCCAATAAACTCTGTGTGAAGATCTTACACTGGGAGAGAAATACTACTAATATGCAGAGAACATAAACATGTATTTTCATAGCACATTAAGAGTGCAGGTAAATTGGATTGTGACAGAAAAACAAGCCAAAGATAAGCAAAACAAATGTCAAGTAGCATTTTTATTTATTTATTTATTTATTTATTTATTTATTTATTTATTTATTATTTCCATTAGCATTTGAATACTTTTGAGAGCAATGTAAAGTGAAATGTTCTATGTACCTCAGAAATAATTTGAGAGGCAGCAGCTTTTTAAACTTCTCCATCTTCCTTTATCCATATGTTTCATCTGTCACATGAAAGACCATCTGTTAGCAAAAGATTATTCAATTTTCAGGCTGGTCCCTCTTCAGGAGCATTTAGGTCCCAGTCTCTAAAAATGCTGCAGATCTCTTTGACCCTCTGTACTTGAGTTCCCCTCTGGTGAAAAAGCAAAGAGAAAAGCCTGAAGTCTGGGTAAAAACCTTTCAGGAAGCCACCAAAACAGTATTGGAAATGTTCTCAGATGCAGTAGTTTAAACCATGATCCCTTATGACAGAATAGAAGGATGCCCAAAGGTACCAGCTAGTAATACAAAACGCACATCTCTCCAGAAGTAAGCTGAGAAATAATCCTCTAGAACATTTAAAAATGTAACAATTTACAATGACTTTAACCTCTGATTTAAAGTGATTAAAACCTTCAGTCATTACAGGAAATAATATATAAATCAGGTACACATCTGGGAATTTATTTTTAAACTCCCTATCATACTATTTCCTTTTTATTTCTCTTTTTGCTACGGCTGTTACCCTTTTCAGCAATACCCAGGTTTAACTTTTTTATCTGGTGTTCTCAGTGTCAGTGAAATACAATTTGAACAGTGTAATTAGTATGGATTTGCACAGAGGCAGTGAGACCAGGTTTTAAAATAATGAACTTGCACGCAAGTGATGAGGAGAATTTGGAAGGAACTTGAGAATCTGGGGATATAACTGGGAAAAAGTCTATCCAAATTCAAAAGAACAAAAAGATTCTTTAAAGATTCATATACGTTTCAGAAGCTCTTGAAAACACATCTTATTTATTATGATTTAAGTCTTAAAAATGTGAAAGCTTAAGAATCACTTTGAATCATGATTTTTAATTTATAGAATATCCATTTTTATATTACATCTACCCATATTTAAGTAAAAATACATTTAATTGTGTCTTTAATATCGAAAGAAAGGAAGTGTTTGAAACCCTTGCTCATCCAGTTTTGGTTTCTATTCCATCTGAGACATTACTCTTGTAAATCACTAAGACTGTGGCTCCCCATGTTTTAGTTCTTCAGACACAGGAGCTGTCCCACCCTTTAAGGAGTGTTTTGAGGATAACTACATTAACTATTGTGAGGTTTGAGATCGCATGCAAATAGTTACCAATGAGAGAAAAAATTCAAACACTTTTCACTTGAAATAATTGACTATGCTATCAGCGTGCAAATCAAGGTTTCTATAAACAAACTAGTACATGCATACACATATATGTATATAAGTTCATGTGTATACACACACATATTTTGAGAGGAAAAGCAGGTATTTAAATTAGGCAGACAAAATGTCTAGCATTTAAATGCATCCTAATCTTCCAAATGACATTGGTTTATTTTCCCTCTCATTTTGATTTAATTTTTCCAAAACAAAGTGTTTAATCCCTGAGCAAAACTGATAAAAGAGGGTTTAGACAGATAGAGTGTAGGGATCCTTCCAAGGTTATCAGCTTGTGAGAGCTCTGCCACCTGTAGTTTCCCAATGTTTCTCAGATCTTTCCTGCTGTTTGATTTTCCATTCTCCACTGAGCTGTTTTTCATGCAACTGTTAGAATGTGAGTGGGGCCCATAAGCTAGGCCATGTCAAGGTTTGAACAAGAGCATGATAATGGAAACAGTATGCTGGAAAGACACTGTTTTCAAAAGTTTTACAGTAGATTTACAGCTGCGGTTTTGCTGGAATACAAGCTGCGCTGGGGTGAGGCACAATGAGGAAGCTTGTACATGAGCCTATGAAAGGGACAGAGCTACGCCATTCAGTAAATGCCATTGCAAACAAGAGTCTTAGAAAGCACATTATTGAAAGAGATTCCAGAAGCATTTAGAATTACCTTCAGATATTTTAGAAGAGAAAACAAAGAAATTGAAACATTGCCTACCCCCTCTATTCCTGAATATTTCTTACATGGGCTGGGAGCTGGAAATGCTTACATATATTAAGATCAAAATGAAAATGTTTTGACTGAAAATCCATTAAAAAAAAATGTGTGAATTTGCTGATGCTGGAGATTCTTGCTATTGTTGAATTTTTTGGGTGGGTAGATTCACTAGAAGAGAGTTTCCAGACTAATCTGTTCTGCAAAGGGCGATCTCTTCTGTAGCCATGCAGACAGGCAGCTGTGGTTGAATATTTCCTCAGCTCAGTTTTCACTAATTGTTTGCAATACCTTTTCTCCTTTACAAGCTGAATTTAGGCAGTGAGTTGTTTTCTGCCTTTTTAAAAAATTTTATTTATTTTATTTTTTTTTCCACAGTGCGGATAAAAACTGGAAAAACAAACAAAGGTAGAAACAATTCCAAAACAGGTAAAACACCTTCCAGGAAAAGAGCATTCTACATTGTTTTCAGTGTTAGAGATGGAAGCAGTAACAGTGTCTTTTATTAAGGTTCCCTTTAAAACATGCTGTATTCAGTCACCTATAATTTTGCTGTATTTTAAATGATTGAGCTGACATTTCAAAAGCTGATTGCCTTTCTTACACATAATTACATTATTTTTATATGTGTTTTAATTTAAGTCAGAATGATTTGGATATTTCTGAAACTGAAGCTTGAGAAAAATATATTGGCTTTGTTCATATTAAACAAGAGAAATCTTTCCTTTGAAAGAATGTAAAAGCTATCTGAAGGAAAAGGAAAAAGCCTTTATATCAGGGATGTGCCTTTTGCCACCCTGAGGACAGGCTGAACAGATTTGTCTGGGTTTTAAGTCTGTCTGGGCTTAAACATGTGGAATGTGAAAACTCAAAAAAGTCATTAAATGCAATTCTCGCTTTTATCTGAGTTTGAACTTCTTTGTTTAACATTTGCTAGTTTGGTCTTTTTGCCCCTGTTGTAATCTTAGAGATCTTGGGTCTGGCAAATCTGCTGTTCAGCTCCAGCAATATTTTCTTTCAGAGAACGACCATGGACTAAGTCCAGGATTTAGGGCAGAGTTCAAGCACACTCACACTCTAACCAACATATACTAACTTGTGTATGCTCTTGCCATGTATTGGCACAACACCCTGAAGGATTTCTGAGACCAATAAAACCTTGCAAGTCTTTTTGCCCTTATTTTTTTATAGAGGTCAAGATACTTATATATTACATTGTACTTGCATCCCAGTCTGCGTTTTTACATACCTTGTCTATTATACAGCACAGGAAGACCCCATGAACCATAAATACGTCTTTGGCTTCCTTTCTTTTAACTCTGCTTTTTAGCAAGATTGTTCACCTTGTACCAGAGTCTTTACCCTTTAAGCATACTCTTGTGTGGACAGTACATCTGTCTGCTGCATCTCTCTTCTGTAGGCCCTGCTTTGACTAATTCTCTAGAAAACTTATACATGATTATACCTTTGTACATGTCCTAGCAGCAATACCAAGCCTACCATTACAACCACAGGCAGTGAACCTGCTCATCCTGTAGTTTGAATAATGTGCCTTTGGTCCTCTCTTAGGCTCTTCCCCCAAACAGTATAAAGAGAAACACAAGACAGGAGAGGGAGGAATAAGTTTGTATTAACAAATAAATAGATGCAACAATAGGTTTGGGGAGAAAGAGAAATAGAATCAAAAGTTGGAAAACAGAAAACTGGGCTAATGAAGCATGAGACTGGATTCCTGAGGGAAACAAAGCTTCACAAGGTTTGCTGTGGAGAATGAGACTGGAGTCTGGTGTGTGGGCAGTTGCATCCATGATCTAGTGAAGAGACAAAGTACAGATCGGTCTGACAAGAAAAACAATATGAATCAAGGAAGCAGTGGAGGAAATGGCATCTGCTTTGCTGGAAAAGGATGACCACTGAAATTAGATAGCTCTCTGAGGCAAAGTGTAAAACTGGAAAGTAATACAGCAAACAGGATGTAGGACAGTTTGGAAAGCTTAAGTAGAATGGAACAGAACAATTATTGTGGGAAGTGACTGTAAAACTAGTCTGTGAAAAGGAAATAGTAGGAATAGTAAAATGGAAGAGAGTTTTGTTTGTTTGTTTTAGTAATTTCAAAAGACTCAGAGAGAGAGCGAATGAGACAAGTTGGGACTAACACCATTTCAAGAGGAAAATAGAAGGGAAAAAGAGCCCAGGATGGTGAAATAGCAAAAGGATAATTACAGAAGAAAATGCAAAATTACTCAAGGCTGGGGTGAACAGAAGCTCCAGCTAGAATCCAGGATGGAGCCGTGATTTTTTTAATTCTAGATTTCTTCTATCAGAAATTTCTTCTTCTTTCTGCAGATAGAAAAAATTGACATGGTAAACATTTATATTTATGTCTTCTGCATAGAGCATGGAAGAGTGCGATTGCTATCTCTTAGTTACTTCTTTACCTTAAGACCCTGATCACTGGTCAGGACACATGGGAAGGCACTGTGATGCCCTAAGGTGGAGTAACACACATACACATACAAAACATGTACAGAGGTACATGCCTACATACGAGAAAGAAAACAAACCCAAAACTTAAAGGACTCAGAAGTTACAAAATTCCAGGATAAAATTATTCAAGTAGTATTAATTCAGCCTCCTTATATGTATGCATTACGATATAGTCTTTAGTGAAGTGATCATTTCCACAGGAATCCTGGCACATTCAGAGCATAAGAGGCATATTCAAAGAGTAAATCAAGTCTTATTATTAAAAGGTTGTTTGTAACTAAAACGGGACTTCAAACAGAAAAGGGAGGATTTCCTTGTTGAGATCTTTGAATATGGTTCTGAGGAATTTCATTCCTCCCCGCCCTCTTCCCATCTATGTGATGCTAAGCAAGTCATGCAAACCAGACTTTTCTGAGGTCATTGTTAATTGCATGTCCTCGTGTTCTACATGTCCAGCATGACACATAAGCACCTATGAGAAATTCTCTGCTCTCAGAATTGCGACTGAACTTACTGGAACCCAAACTTGAAAAACATGAAGTGCTGTACAACATCACCTTCTCAGGAAAATCAAATAAATGTCCCAACCGGGTGCCTTAAAGTACCACGAATACTCCGACCTTTAAACATCTAACCTTTCTTCTCTATCCTGCCCTCCCATTTGCAAAATGGAGGTTACAATGCCCTTCATTAATTGGGGTGTTGCAGAAACAACTTCAGGAATGTTTGTGAAGCAACCAAGTATTAATCTCTAGTATCAAACACTGTAAGAAGTTCTAACCTTAATATTAATATTCTGCCTACGTGTAAGGTAGATGAAGTACATGAAGACTGAAGACTTCTTGGAAGTAGATGAAGATTGTGCCATTGGGCTTTTTCTCTGATAACCGCACTTTATTAACCTAAAAGACAATTCTGAACAGTTTCTCAGATGAGTAATCATCTTCTATCATTAAGGTTAATATCCTAATGCAAATATAAAAGAAGGCTGAATTAAAGCTGCATAGGTAATCTTAAAGATACTTTTTCTAAACTCTGGGGAATGGATGTCTTCATACAGTTCTATTATTGCATGTACATTTAGGCATAAAAGAGGTATTTATAAGCTACATGAGTGTGTGTCTTGTATGTTCATAATACCTGTTTTTTCACCAGTCTTTTCGTCATGCTTCCTCGCTGCTTCATTTCCATAATTTTTCCAATGTATTAGGGAAATTCAGTAATGATTTAGCTGAGCTTTGAAAAATGAACCAGTTTCTGTGTTAATCTAAAATAGGCCATCTGAACCAGCAGGTCTGACTATGTGTGAAATGAGGTAAAACAAGCTCATGAATCCACAACTGAAATACAGTTTTCTAATATACATTCAGTGTATGGGACTTGGTACTGTACACTTCTGAACTGTTTGTTTTTCCAGCCTCTAGTCTTTAAAGAGGGTACATTATATGTGGCGGCAACCACAGAGGCATGTCCGCTGCCAAGTAAAAATATTACTACAGATCAGTAATGTAGCCTAATTGTTTTCCCTCTGGTCAAGTCACCCAGAAATACTTGCATTTATACAGCTCTGCAGTAACAGTTAGTTAGATGAAATGACCTGCCTTCAGGAGAATTAGAACAATTTTCTGAGTTTCTGTTACAGAAAAAGGCTTCTTTCTTTGGGAAATTATGCATCCTTCCTGAGCTTGGTATTTTTACAAATGGAGATTTCTATCAGGAACAATCATTTTATGCTGAAAAATGTTCTTGCCTCCTGGATGTGTACATAACATACTGTGTGGGATAGCTGTAGGACATGAAACCATTTGAAAGTTACTAAGGCAATTAAACTGCAATGAGGAGAAAGCAAAAATAACTTAAGTGGCTAAGACTAGCATCTTCTTGCTCCTTATCTGGATGTACTGGTGAGGAATGAATGGACAAAGACTGCCCAGTGTTCCTGGACAAAGTAATTAGCTTCCTTCCTTATCAGAGGACAATGAATCTAAAACGAGGAGGAAGGGTCAAGGATTAGAGGAACTGCTCATATCCTCCCTTTACAGCTGCATGCAGTGTGTTTTCTGTGTTCCCTCAGGGCTCAGTGCTGGGGTTTCACTTGGTATAGGCTTATGCTCACGTGGCACAACCCAGTTCCTTAGAAAGTGTGAAGACATTCTCAACATACTCAGAGCTAAGATAAACAAATTAGCTTATCAGTCTCTGGTGGAAAGGGGGAGATGCTTTCCTGACTTATCTCTAAATAACCTACTATTAAGGTCAATTTGATAGAGAGGAAAATTATGTCATCTGAGAAAAATTTTATAAAGCCTGCGAATCAAGTACAATTTTCTATAATGAGTTGAATGAGCTGAAAAGGGCTGATCTTCAGTTAGTGGTGTAACGTAGAAGGCCCTGCTTGGCTGACGCTATATATGTAAACTGATCTACTGCTTAGCACATCTAAACTAATCGAAAAAGCTAAAAAAATAGACTGAAAGTTAAAGAATTCTGTGAGGTAGAGATAATAGAAATAATTTAAAATATTTTAGATGGATTTAAAAGAAGCGCAATTAAATCTTTCTGGTAATAATTCCTTTTCTCTACTGGGATAAATGTGTTGTGCCTCACAATATAGTTACTCACACAGCATAGTAGTACAAAGCCAAATTGGCTAACAATTGGCCTACTGTTGGCCTTTCCTAAGAGGTGAAATGAAGCATAATTGGAAAAGAGTCTGGGGTTACAAAGAGAATCTTTTGAGAAGGATTATGCAACTTTACTTGCCCTGTGAGCTGCACAGCAAAATCTTCGTGTGGCCAAGACACAAGAGGTACTTCCACACACGGCCAGAGGGAGAGCAACCTCCAGAAACAGTTCATAGGTAAGAGGTGACACCAGCCCTGCTAGATCATTGTTGCTCGATTTCCAGGTGCTACAGTACCTTCTCTCCTGTTTCTTTCCCACCTCCCCCAGCCACCTGTGCCCATGTCTCTCACATTGTGTGGTGTAAGCACAAGTGAAGCACTTTGCCTTAGAATTAGACACAGACTTGGGAGCTACTGCTTGATATTTTAAAGACATGAAAGAAGTGCCAGAAGAAAACTACAATGTGATGAAGTCATAGTGAACTTGCACTTATAAAATCTGGGTTTCCTGGCTCATTTTCAAATAATCAAGCTTCTTTTTATGCAATAATTTTACTTGCAAGGAACCTTGTAAAAACTCCTGAACCAGCTAATATAGTAACGTATTTTCCAGGAAGAAAATAATTATTTACAATAGGTCCCTTTGAGAGTGTCAAGCCACATACAATTTTTTCAGCAGTTTTTGTAATTTGGTTATGACTATTTTCAATATACTGTATAAAAATGACATTGACTTACCTTGATTTTCCTAATTATATCTCTAGTCTAGTTCAGTTAAAACAAAGTTTCTAGAAGCACTGCAACCCAGAGAGGTTTTTTTGTTATATTTAACGTAACAAAGAAAAGCCAGAGTAATATAAAAGTCAACATTTTCTAGATTGACTAGGGATTTGAGACAACTTGCAGCTGGGTTTGGTTTTGTTTTGCTATTGACAAACAGCAGCCCTTGGAAAATCTTGAACAGGATTTTGTTACAACCTAGTCACCACTCTGAAAGTTATATTTTGTTTGAGATGTAGACAGAAATACCTTCACCAGAAGGTTTATTTCAACCTTTTATTTTTCTCTATTTGAAACACAATGACTTTGGGATGGTGTTAGGTTCTGTTAATAAGCTGTTTGTTCCTGCTGGTAAGTTTATATGCTGAAATTAATTTTTCTAAAAAGTTAAAAATCTCCACGGTGTGGTTCCTGAAGTACTAGGTCAGCTTAGGCCCGTTAATTAATAAAAAAATGTTAATAGGTTACTGTTGAGAAGAAGAATCCAGCATGGGATTTGTGTTTTTAGTTGGTCATAGTCTTAATTTTTTGCGTAGTCCTTTGCAACCTTAGAAAAATGCTAGGCAAATTTTTTGAAGGTTGAAGCTATTATGTACTAGTGTTTTGCCATGGTGTACAGAAGAAAAAGCAGAAACATTGTGGAAGTGTGTTGCAACTGCAGAATTACATTAGCTCTCTGAAATGTAAGAGGAATCCTGGAGAACAAGTGGTTTGTGTAAAATTAGTTCTGAATTTTAACCCTGACTGAAAGGGTGACACTTTTCCTGGCAATCTCTTTATTTAATCGTTTAATGTTTTTTGACAAAAATAACGCAATACGGGCCCAAAACCACACCAAGTCACCAGCAATTGGCACAGAAACATTCTAGGACTATAAAATAAAAATCATGAAGTAATGTTGAAAAAAAGATTTCCATTTTGATTAGCATTTCTGACAGTTGCCATTTATTCATTAGCAGATTATGTTGGGCAGGATTCTCCACCAACATCCTTCTCGTTACTTCTGTCAAAGAAAGATTTCATATTTACTCTTATCCTAAATTCAAAGTGATGGTTCTCCATTGTACACATGGGGTCTAGATTTTCTGTTGTCTTGCAGGGTGTTATTGCTTATATAATTGTATATAAATTCAATGTGGATGTGAAAAGCAGAATGCTTGTATGTCTTATGCCTGTGTATAAAGGAGTAAATTAGGTCCGTATATTTACATGGAGATTACTTATTCTTGTTAATAATCCAAGGATCACAGTTATCCTTGTGTAATTTTTGGCATCATTATAAAGTATTATTTTCATTGACTTTCTTTTATTTAGGGAATCTATTAAATATCACTGCAATTATAAATGAAATTGTTTCATATACAATGAAAATAGCTTTATTTTGCAGTGGCTATTCCAGTTCTTCTAATAACTTATTTAATTACTACTTTTGCACGAGAAAGAACACAAAAATCTTAATCTCCAGATTGCTATTCTTCACACTTTACAAGGCAAACCAACCAGATGTTGAGCTACAATTGAGTTTACTGCTTTTAAGGACAGGTATATATATATATGTTTTTGCTAATGATGTACTTGCAAGCAAATAAAGTGTATAAAGATTTAGAAAAGAGGCTGAATTCCCACTTTTCCAATCAAATTTGGCAATTATTAAAACAAAACAAACAACCAAAAATTTCCCCCCGCCCCCCCGAAAAAAAAAAAAAAAAAGATAAACTGGTTAAACATCTTAATAGGGATTGATCTTAGTATAACTTTCGTTCCAGGGTTCAGGTGTTAATAGAAGGCTGAAGTTATTTGTGCTTCAGAGACTTTTGCCAGTGACTGAGGACTAAAATCTTAAAGGTGTATTTTAATTACATCAGTATAATACATTCCTTTGCAGCAAGTACTGCAAGTCTATACTCACATTTATTGAAATTTGAAGTTGAACATTTTAATTCTCCTGAATTGTATAGTGTATTTATTTAAACTGTATTATTTAAACATTTTGCAAGAATTACTCAGCTTTCATTTCACTTTGTATGAAATGAAACTCACTGTAGTACACTCAAAAAACTGGCATACTTTTTGTATTTGCTATAGTCAAATATAATATTCTGTTCTTTATTTAATAGCTGTAACCATCACAAAAGATCAACTTCACCATTAATTTCTCCTGGAAATGTCTTCTTGAGTGTGACCCGTTTTTATCTTTTTTTTTTGTTGTTGTTGTTGTCATTCTCCTTCTCCATAAAACATCCTGTTTCTGTCTTTCCTTTTAACCTATGCTGCAGAGAGGTGTTTTGCCATCATTACATGGCAGACAATGCACCCACAACGGCACTGAGATAGGCATTCTGTCTCACAAAGAATGACCCAAAGGCATGAAATGCTAATGCAAAGATCATGAAAATGCAGATCAACCAGGAAACCAGTCCTCTCCCATAACTGTGATGAATGCCACCAGAGAATGAGAGAGGACTGCTAAGGGTCTGTTATTGGGGAAGGTTCATGCCAAAGATTGTGAGCCAAGCATAGGAGAGCGCATTAGGCATTAGATGGAGCAGATGAATAGGAATACCAGTGGTAGCAGTGCAGGGCAATTCCACACCATAGATTTGCACTTGTCTCCTCACCTTTGTTTAAACAAGAAGGTGTGTCTGCTTTCTGCCCTTGCAGACTTTTACCTGTGGCACTTCTTCATGTCTCAGAAACCTCTATGAAGTACATACACTATTACTATGGGACACACTGTGTTCAGTGGCTTGAATAGTTCAGGAAAGAAATGGAAATGAAGACCAGTTTCTTGCAAACTCCCTCACCTTTGACTGGAATGCAACATCCCATGTTCCTCTAGCTATGTAACTTCACAGTAGGGATTGCTTAGGACTCCCACACAGTCTCCATGACAGAATTAGACCTGTGGGTGCTAGTGTACAAGTGTTTATTTTAAATAACTCATATATGCATCAGTTGTGAAGTCTGATTTTCAAAATCCCATTTTAGTAGTAAAAATAAAGTGCAGGAGCAAATTCTTCAAGTTGCACATGTTACAGCTGTAAATAAGTCCTTAAATATATTCTTAGATTATCAGTTCTTCTTAATCTTAAGACAAAATCAGTCACTTCCCCTTGATCCTTAGAAATGCTTTTCTTTTAAATTGTTATTTCAATTTTTTAAGTCTTCAGTTTACAAAGGAATAGGAATTAGCTCTGCAGACATAACAAATTAGTCATATTGATCCTGCCAAAGGTACTAAATTATTAATAATCATCCCCTCCCTACAGAGCCAGTTTTAAACTAACAAAAAGCCTTTGTGGAATCTCTCATACAACCATCTGGACAATGTATAAAACCTCTTTTTTTCTTACCCAAATATGTTACATGGTTTAATCTTCACTGTTTTATGTTACTTGGGATATACATGGAGGAAAACATAAAAATAGACATTGCCCGTTTTGCTTTCATGTTTTGGGAGGTGACTAAGATTCTTAAATGCACTCAAGTTCCACCAAAGGGAAAAAGATAAAAAAGAAGAGAGAAAGTCAATACTCTTTAATGGCATTCCAGCTGTCTTGGTTCTCAGAGCCTTGTTTGCAGACAGCGATGTCAGCACTCCAAGTGAAATAAACTTTATTGGCCTGAAGTGCTGGTAGTGAATGATTGTATTACAATTGCTGATATACATACTCTGGTGCCAGAGACTGCTTAGACTGAATGAATATCATTGTTATAAATTGCTCCTCAGAGTAGAGGAAAAAAAAGTAAACACTTCTGCTGCATTCTCAGACAAGTGGCTGTACTGAGGTTTATGCCTGTTAGATTTGCATTTTGAATGAGATGTGCTTTTTCTATAGGGATACTGAAGCACTATTTAGAGATGGTCTTTCAGCATTTTGTGCTGTGTTTCTCTCACATGAGTGCAATCTCTGTGTGTTCCCTCCCCTATCATCAACACTGTACCATTGGGGAAATCACAAGGATTAAAGAGGATATTCTTATAATGAGAATCATACTCTATTATCTTAATTCAAAGTGAGTTGTCTTTTCCTCTATAAATGTCTCAGCCATTTAAAAAGGGTAGTCCAAAAGGTCAAAACTTTGATATCTTTGTACTGGGCAAAAAGATATATAGTCAATGAACACAAAACAAAAGTACTACTGTGAAGCGTGCTGGTGGTTTCATTATTGTATAACATAAAACCATTAAAGACCAGAACAGCCCTAGTGACTTCTGAACCTATTCATGTAATAAGTTGCTGCTAGGAGCCAAAAACTAGCTTCAATAAGTTGCTAAATTCTTTAGTAGAATCTGGACCTTAACTTATAATTTCTATATACTGTATATTCGTAAGCATCACGTGAGAACCTCTAACTCACAAAGTAAAATTCTGCAACATTGTGTTTCATACATTTGCTACCATATATCCAGAGATCTCTTCACAGTTACACTTTACTCATTCACTAAATTGAATATATATGGAAGAAGCATCTGTTCCTATAAGTTAGAGCAAGATTACCGTACATTATGGGCCAGTCAGATTTTAATTACCTGCAAGTTCACTAGGATTTTAGCTGGGCATTTAAAAAGTGCTTCTAAGGAAGCACTATTTCTTGCACTGCACTTCTGTCCCTCACAAAATGGTCTTCTCTGTTAAAATCAACACAGAGTTCTGTCAGGTCACAGCCTCTGACCAGCCCTTCTGATGTATCAGTGTCTTGTTGCCCAGCTACCTCCATCCCACAGTTCAGCCTTGAAACAAAGGACTGGTCCTGACCAGTTGTCCACTCTTTGTTCAGGGGCTTCTGCATCATAGAGGAACATGAAAATTAAAGTTTTCTCATTAGCCCTGTGACCAATCCTGCACGTTTGTGGTCCAAGATGAAACTGAAGTGAGGACACAGCAAACAGGCAAATCCAATATTCAAATACAATTTACAGCCTGATTCCAGTTCATACAGACATAATGTAAGAGTCACCAGAATCAAGCAGAATTAGTCAGTTGTGAATAGAGAGATTACCCTCAATATCACATTGTTATAAACCAAGAAAATTGTTCCCTGCCAACAACCAGTGTATTTCTAAGGAAAGTTTTAAAATAAGAGATAGATCTTCACTGCATATAAATCAGCATTCTTTCACTGAAATTAGGACCAGACCCTTGTTATTTATTAACAATGGTGTAAAATAATTGTATCGTTATAGTTTTTCTGCTATTGGAAATATAACAACAGAAATAAATCTCTTAAGATTGCCCCAAGTACACTCAGAACTCTGGTGCTTCACTCTGGACTTCTGTTTTGTTTATTCTTTTGTTTCTTGGGGTATTTACAGACACAAGCTTATGTGAACATTTTAAAATGCCATAAAATTTACAGCTTCTGAACTCAGAAATGTCAACACAGCTTGAGTTTAGATCAAATGTAAAAGGTCTTAGAAGTTTACATGTGCTTAGTTTTTGTTCACAACTTTTAGCTGAGGCCTCGACTACAATGATAAAAGTAGCTTGGCAGCATTATGTAAACCCAAGCCATCTACATCCAACTTAAACAGATTTTCAGCCTTTGCTGGCTAGTATTTTTTGGCCATTGACACTCTGTATGGTTAAACTGGTACAGTCTTGCCAATAGGATATTTTAAACAGTGCGTCCAGCATCTCCATTGTTTAAAAATTTATCTTCTTTTTTGAGTTAAATAACCTGTACTTATTTTAGTGACAGCTGAAGTACAAAACTCAAGGCTCAGACTTTCTTTCTGAAGTACTGTCTGGAAGCTTGAGGGAAGTTATAATTTTTAAACCAATAAATTGTATCAAGCCACCCATTATTAATATACAAACGTAATGTTCACTTTTAATCTAATTCTGGCATGGACAAATTAAATTGGTAAACCAATTTTTTTTCCAGTTAAAAAAATTCCATTAAACAGCCTCAGGTCTACTAGAAGGAAGCAAAGAATGTTACAGGTAATATGAGTACTCTACTGATGATTTTTTAAATTATATTTACTGATTATAATTATGCTATGATGATGTCTATAAGCCTCAGCCAACATTGTAAACCATTGTGCTAGAATCGACAGATATAAACATCATGAAAGAGTTCCCAGCCACCATAAGCTTGCAATTCTTCTGAATTCAAAATTTTTATCAATTAAGCTGCTTGTTTTTATGTTATGAGTACTATACTAAAGCCTATCGGCTACCACTGGGAAGACAATTTTATGTTTCATAGGTGAAAACTAGCTATATGATTGCCTGGAGGTCTATAAAGGTCTTTCCATCTATACAGCAGAACTTACGTGACTACTACCAAATTTACCTCCACATCAGATTCTCATGAATGCCCCATATACCATATGTTATGGGCTCTAAAGAACCTAATGCACAATAAAACACTTACAATTGAAAATCTGCAGAAAAATGCAATGAGTTATTACATTTCATTTCCAAGCTGAGCTGTGGAAAAAAAAAAAAAAGGCACAATTTTAAAAATGACATTTCAATTACAACTAAATGATAGTGCTAAAGGGAGAGTGTCAAGGTAAGTTTATGCCTTGACCTACTTTTCTCTTTATACTTTCAGACAGAATTCTTTGTCCATGTTTTAAAATAAATGTAGAGCTTGGGAGAAGAATTAGGGCGAGAGCAAGGGAAAATGAGCTCCTAGGTGAATTACACTCTGAGCCAGAGAAGTCAAAGGGTTCTGTACGTTCCCTGCAGACCAGCTGAGGTGTGAAACAGAGAAGAGATTTTTGGGAGTAAGAGGTAGAGCTCCATCTTCATGCACTTTCTGTCCTTGGACTTTTCACTAAGGTATCTGAACAAAATTAGTGGCACATTAATGGCAGATTTTGTCATAATGGCAATTGCAAAACCATAATTGGACTGAAGACCTGCATTTGTATTCTGCACCCCATGTAACAGCAAAAGGATAAAAAGTTTGCACATTGTCTTTTGTTATCCATTTAAACTATCTGTGTCGTATTCATATTTACTTGCCTTTTTTTTTTTTTTTAACCTTAAGAGAAAAGAGTGAGATCCAATGAAAGAGAGCCTATTCTTATCCTTTATTTATAGATCTTCTTCACTTTCAGAGAATAGATGTACACAGATATTGTATAATCTTGTCAGTAAAATACAGAGATGTAACATACAGGGAAGAGAGGAGCCCTGTTCAGGGCACTGGGCTTTGAGCACGCAGTACTGTTTCTCTGCCCATGGCTAAATTCAAAGCACTTGCTAATGCTCACTCTTATAGAGTCTATCTGTACAGCCCTCCACGTTGCAGCAACAGTTCACAGACAAATGCTTAGACATGCTGAAGTTAATGAAAATATACTAAAGCTCAGTGTTACTTTTCTGTATGAGGGCCTTTCTTCTGTATATTAGCAGTCATTGACCGGTTTACTGAACAGATCTCTTTATGGAATAAATATCTTCTCCTCCTCCATATCCTGCATTCTTGTATCTGTCACATTGCTCTTCTTTTGTCTCAGTCATAGGCAGGTATTGTGTTAATAGCCTCATGTTCATTCTCAGAAAGGAAAACAAACAAACAAACAAACAAAAACCAACAAAAATGAGCAAGTGTGTGTTATTCACATAGCAGCTTTCTTCTCTGGAAACATCAGCTCTCTGCTGTTACATGCTATAGCACCATGCATTTTTCAGCTGAACTTTACATGTTGAAATAATAACTATTTCCTGTCCTTTAAGAACCGGAGAAAAGACATACAGGATCCATCCAGCCCAGTATTCTGTCCCAAAAAAAGTACAAAATCAGATATGAGAATCACAGAATCATTTCAGTTGGAAGAGACCCTCAGGATCATCGAGCCTAACCATAACCTAACTCTGGCACTAAACCATGTCCCTAAGAACCTCATCTAAACACCTTTTAAACACCTCCAGGGATGGTAACTCCACTACTTCCCTGGGCAGCCTGTTCCAATGCCTGACAGCCCCTTCCATGAAGAA
This sequence comes from Columba livia, assembly GCF_036013475.1. Taxonomy (NCBI): domain Eukaryota; kingdom Metazoa; phylum Chordata; class Aves; order Columbiformes; family Columbidae; genus Columba; species Columba livia. Next base: position 191,530,169 of record NC_088602.1, on the reverse strand, counting down.
TGTTTTCCTAATATCCAATCTAAACCTCTCCTGGTGCGAGTTGAGGCCATTTTTTCTTGTCCTATCACTATTGGCAGATCACTACAAGAACAGATGTTTGTGACACCTTTTCTTCCACCAGTTACTAAATGAGGACTTTCTGAGCCAGATGTAGTTCCTATGTATTTATTAATCCTTGGCATCTTCCTCTTGTAAGGAGGCAAAATTGGGAACCATTCACAGTAGTGCTTTTATTAGGTTGATATGTTTATGAAATAGAATTCAGAGGTTAGGAGAATGATATCTACTTTAAGGCATAATCATACAGAAAAAAAAGACAAGAGAAGCTATTCATTTTTGTTGCTACTGTAGCAAGGAGGATCATTCACTGTAGTTATTATGAACATGACTTATAATAAAGACATTTTTAAAACTACAAAAAGTATTTCCAATGCATGCTGTAACAGGCATAACAAACCTGCCCAATTTTGGCTTCGTATTGCTGTGGGAGATGTGTTAATGACCTACTGGAATTGGAGCTGACTACAGGTCTTATTAAACTAATGGGTGGAGTAAGCATTCAGCTACCTTGAGTAGTAAAAACAGCTGCATATGCAGGAGCCAAAACCCACTGCAAAACTGACAAGACCACGTTGGCTAAAGAAATGCACAGAACTGAAAATGGGTGTTCCCTTTACAAAGTGACATGCATTCAGCTGACAGAGAGCCCTTGCGGAGGAACACACAGGGCAGCTGTTGCTTGAACCAGGATAGAGAACTTCAAAGCTTCATAGAACAGTTGTCCTAAAGCAAAGTAGTCCCACTACTAATCATTTATCTGAGGCATATATCTTCTTTCAAAAATTCATCAAGAAAAAGCCCCATCATTTTCTTTCTCATGGTAAAGGAAATCACTTTTGAAAGTTTTGGAGTCAAATAAATAGTGAACAATACCTGTAGTGTGGATTCTTGACTGTGTTATTTTTTCTTAATCTACTTAAACTTCTGTAGGAGACCTAAGTTATACAGTATTTATTTATCCTTCTCCATTTATTCTTCAGAAATATTTTATTTACTCCATCTGCAAAATGGAGATCACAGAGGCTTTGTCTGGAAAGAACCAGAATAACTGTTAATGAAAAGTGCTTTATAAATACAAGGTATTAATTATCCCTAACTCCCTGCCTACTTTCACAATGAGAAACTGTCAGGGGAAAAAAAAATATCTAATACCTTCTTTAATTAATCAAACAAGTTAAAAAATAACAATAAAACCCAACAACAGCAACAGAATCCTTAAGTCTTGTTGGAACAGATAAGCAAGAGTAATAAAGAAATTATAAAAGATAATAAAAAGCATTTATTTGTAACATACATTTGTTTCAGGAATGGAATTTTAACTATTCTTATTTCAGTGAATGTGTAGTAAGAGAAAATAGTGGAATTCTACATTTTATGTATTGTTCCCAGCTTCAGCAGGTAAAGTTGATAATGTTTTGGAACATAACAGCATCTTCTGCTGGAATTTATGCAGCTGCCATCTCTGTGAGGCTTCTGGACATGATTGTATTGTCCGGGGTATACTAGTATATATTTACCACAACTGTTTTTTTAGTAAGCACATGTACATACTCAGTAATAATGCCAAGTGTATGTATCTAATAACACAAAAACTCATTTAAAATTATACCCAATTATTTTATAATGTTAAATCTTCAGTACACTTTGATAACAGAAATTCGTTAGTTCTATTGACAGTCCTGTGAGGTATATGGGAAGACTTTACCAGTATTCCTGTTTTACAGAGAAGCGAAACTGAGACATGAGCATGAATCAGCAGCACAGCCAGTGTGATGGTCTCTCTGGCTGTTTCCCATTAGCTGGCCAGTGCTTCCCCTCTGGAAGCTCAATTCCTCGGTTACATACACTGTGCCCTGTGACACTTTCACATCCAAGGCTCCCTGAGTGACACATGGCCCACAGCCAGTGATTTGTTTCATCTGTGCACTTCACACCCTGACAGCATAAAGCAATGATAAAGCTGACCCACAGAGACAGGTAGGAAGTGTCTGCCCCCCATGCAGTGGCTTTAATCACTGCTATACAGATCCTGTAACATGATTACAGAACCAGCTTAGAGGATTTTGCTACTGACTCCATCCTAATGACTAAGCCTGCATTTATAGAGACTATGCCCAGGGCTTGTTACCCTTCAGCCAAAACCTCAGAACAAATGCAGGCAGGATTCTTCCTTGATGTCTCCTGAACAAGTTTCTGAAGATAAATAGCTTAAACTGCTTAAAGAGGGTACATTTTGCATCAGTCACAGTATCTGTAGAGACCAGGCCTTGTCCTCTGCCATTACTTTTCCTGCATTGGGATAACAAAAGGAGAAGTTGTTTTGCTTTTGCAAGTAGGATGCTGAGCATCCTCCCAGGGGCCAGTTTTGCAATCCACAAATAAGCCTGTACTTCTACAACTGTTACTAAACTAGTAGCTCTCTGGTGATTCTGTGAGCACTGGCAGTAAGGAAATTTTTTTTCCTATAGAACTCTGACTTCTTGACTACCAGCTTTGACAGTTGGGGCACAAAGTCTCAATTAGGACATTCATGAAGATTTTACTGTATATAGTACTAACATCTGCCACCTCAACCTTTCATTCAAGCATGGCTTTTAATGGGAAGTTCTGAGACATTTTGTAGCCCCTACCTATTTATCATCATAGCTGGAAGAAACTGTCTTTCAGATCTTTATCTATCAAACTGTATCACTAACTTTATCTTCCTCCTAGGTAGGGAGAGACACAAACTGAACATGATTACATACACTTTGTTTCCTTAGGCAAAGAGGCAAAGATACTAATAAATGCCTTATTGTTTTCTCTAGCGCGACTAGAGAAGGGTGTATTACTTGCTGAACTTTCCAAAGAAAATTTCTGAGAAATGGAAAGTAAGGTAGAAGGATCAAGTTGGTGAGAAGGGCTCTGTACTTCCCTTCGGAGAAGTGTCACTGAATGGTCAATGCATATTTTCATGGAAGAAGAAATTCAGCTCATACACAGCCAGCTTTGATCATCCATTTTAAAGCAAACATATGCAAAAGCAGTAAATCAAATCCAACAAGTCAAAATATGAATACATGCTGTCTATTGATGACAAACAATTGCATATAAGAATTAGTTTTTTCCTATCATAATCTCTTATGGGAACTTCTTTCACTGACTGCATGCACACCAGATCTGTGAGAATTCTATTAAAATGCAATCACCTGCTATGAAAACACCAGCCTTTGAAGAGGGCTTTTGTTTACCAGCTGCTGTTTCACATAGCTCTTTCAGTTATATTAGACTTTGCACAGATAAGAACCATATAAAAATGTTTTTCTGGTTTTCAATGTATTGACTCAGTAATATACTGAGATATTGAGACAATACTGTACTTAGACAATGCAGAGATACTTGAGAGAGAGTGGCATGCAGACCATCACACCTGGGAGATGTATGTGTCAGGGCAGGATTCTGGTTAGAGCCTGAAAGGGATTTATGAACAACCAGTAAATCTTTGGCTCTAATTTTCTAATAATGAACAAAATTTCACCTCTCTTGGAAATCATTTGGACAGTAAAAAACCCTTGGCCCTACTGCACATTATGACTTTCTAAAATTTACATAGGACAAAAGTACAAGCATGAATGCAAACATGCTAATAAATTGTCGATTACACTGTGAAAAACTGTTTGCTAAATGTATGTGTTTTTTATACACAACTAAACACTGAGGATCCAGGCTGGTGTGATGCAGCTTGATAAGAACTGTTTTTATAGTAGTGAATATCCAACCACATACACAGCATCTCTGAAAAAATTATTCGGGGTCTCTGACTGTATAAAAGACCCCCAGATAATTTGGCATAACTTTAGAGAAAAACAGACAAACAAGGTTGGAGAAGATTGTTAATTCAATTTTTTTCAGAAGGAAGAAGTCACTCTATGATCTTTTGATTATATCATTTTTCTCAAAAGCATCTTGTATTTTTTCTGCTTTTACCATTTGATCTTGAAAGGTCATTGCTAGCGTATTTATTAGAGGTCAGGGAGGAGGATTTTTGTTTTGCTCATTTTATGTCTGTCAATAATGATGGGAAAGGTTTCTTTAAGTTCTGCTTCAAATCACTGAAGATCTGAAGAATCAGAAGATCGTTGTACATCTATTTTAAAACAGGATCTAAGTACCCTTCCTACTGTCTGTCATCCTTGACAGCTCTGTTTCTTTGTCTTATGAAGCTCATTTGGCATTCAGGGCCACCTGCCCATTCCTGAGTTAAACTCAGTGGGGCAAACGCTGTCTTTTAAAAACACACATATTACTTGAAATGCTCAAAGCTGACTAGAAGTGTTTTGCTTCATGACTTCTCTCAAATCTAATGAAATTTGTAGAACTACATGCCTCAGCTGGCTTTGCAAATATCTACAATAGGATTCCTGCATGTGTTTGCAGTGGCCGAATTTTAGCACTATAAACAGAAGTTTAATGAAAGATTCTTTTTCACATAGCTCAGTTGAGAACTAAACATGGGCAAGCACAGGCTATTAAATTATTATCATTTCAGCCTTTTTAAAACAAAAGATTTAGTTTTTCCTTTTAACGAAACTATAGATTTCTACTATGAAAAGCAGGTTGCAAAACAGCATCGGTATATATTAAAATGTTCACAATCAAAACATAATGTTAAACACTAGTAAAATGAAAGATTTTCAAGACTCAAAATAAGCATTTTGAAACAAATGTTGAAACTCACAAGTCTAACACAAAACAGAATTTCCAGTCTTGTGAAAAACTTTTGAATACCAGTTATCCAATGTCTTCAGCTCTGTACAACGTAGCCCCCAAAATGTTATTCATAGTTTCTTAACACTTTATAAACAGACTTTTCATATAGAATAGGATCTATTTTTCACCCATTTAGAGATGCAGACTCTCAGATGGTAGTCAGCTGTTTATAGACAAGGCTAGGAAATCAGCAGGGGAAAAGAGCAGGGCCAAACCGACTTGTCCAGTCCCCTCTGTGTGATATTGCAAGTTTTTCTTTCCATAACCTCTTCTTTCAGAAACCTTAGGTCCAAAAAGCATAGGGCACAGCAGAATCACCAACAGAGCAGCACAGAGTCCTCATGCAAACTGAAAGGGAGAGGTGTTCTCAGAGCACTGATGGAAACAGGGTGGTCCTCACCCCTGGGCAATAAAGACAATGAGGGGGTGCACATCATGCAGTCCAGAGTGGGCAGTTTCTCACAGATCTGTGTGTCTAGCTTCTTTGTAGCAAGTGAGGACAGGAAAGTGGAATTTTATTTCTGATCCTGACACTGGCTAGAAAAGTATCCTGGGCATAGCTGTGGTCCTCAGTCCAGCAATATGAAAGAAACAACTTTGAAAAGCTCTTTTTGAACTGTGTATAAGGACATGTACAAGGTAATGCTAAGTCATTGTTACCCTTGTGTGTATGTAGTACCTCAGTTTGCAAATGCCACTGAAGTGGCTTCACTAAGCCAAACATCAATCTCATATCATTCATATAGGATGGGAATTCAGATCCTTTGGCATGGGAATGAGTGAGACCTGATTTCCTACATATTACACTCTGTTTTGCTAAACTGAAGGGAGTTTGTCAGTAGCAGCATACCTACCATCTTTGTCACAGCTTAATCTGGAAATTTTGCCCCACGAATACCCTGAATGTGGAGTTTTGCAGGTAGGACTGGCAAAGAAATGCTTGCTTTTGTATACTGAAACAGCTCAACCCTTGGCAGATTGCAGACACAGAGTTAGCAATTAGTGCCAGTTTTGTAATAGTTTAATAGTACATTTATGTTCCAATAAGTGTAATAATAATCACATGACAGATGTAATAATATATTAAAAATATCCTCTCTTTTGGGAGAATAATTTGAAGATTAATAAGTAATTTGTTTTGTACCCATTCTGTACCCCTGGTAGGAACCTCATGCCTTTTTTAATCTGTATATAAACAAAAAATACTGTCCTAAGGAACATGATGGGAATTTGAAAAGATCACATCAAAGGCTAAGGGAGCTAGATCTCTTTAGTTTGGAGAAGAGAAGACTGAGGGGTGACCTCATTCATGTTTATAAATATGTAAACTGAAAGGGAAAGCCTTTCAAAACCAGCACAAGGGTCTGTCTCACCTTTTCTAGCTTTATAGCTAGATGCATAAGGCCTATGTACACTTCGGAGCACCAGTGAAGCTGCAGAAATCTATGTTAGCTGTGCTATTATGACTTGAGAAAAGCTTTGAAATTAACCATCTGAAAAGGTGCTTGCTGGCTTTTGTCAGCAAGGAAAGCACTAAAAATGGTTCAGAATTGTAGAATAAACACATTAATTCCCTTTTATCCCCCATGTTTTTGTTTCTACTAGAACAATTAGTGAAATAATTAGCAGTAGAGGCATTTAAATCACTATAACTAAGCTCCAAAGTTCATTCTATGATCAGAGTTCCCCAGAACTTTCCTTTTAGTCTGCTTGCAGACTCAGGAAAACATCGGTGTTCTGACTATATTTCTTTTATTCAGTTAGGATTTTAGTTCTAATAAAAAAGTGTTTAACTCCTATATTCATTCATTAGGATTTTTTAAAAATCCTGACTTATATTCCTAAATATATGAAATGTCTGCAAATGGAGTAGCAGGTGATGAAACATTTTTTGTAGACTTGAAATCAAAGGACAAACTCATTTGTCACCAAGAACAGAATAAGAGATGGTAGCGGAGGGTAAAAGTGCATAAGTGCAGTATTATATTTTCAATTCTAATTTGAGGAATAGAGTATTTATTTCTTAGACGTAGTCTGGCCAGGAAACATTGAACAGATTGCTTTACAAATTCACAAGATTGTCTTGTAAAGTTTGTCATATTCTTATTTATCAAAAATGTTATATGGTCTGCACAGGAGGATAAGTTTTATCCAACTCTATTGCTATAAACTTCTGAAAATATGCTTGGTATGTTGTACCCATACCGCTACTTCATTTATGATGATGAATAGAAGAATAAAGTAAATATGTGCTTTTTATTCATGACTATTTCCAGTTAATTATATATGAAGTTTAACAGCAATCAGAAGCATAAATACGTGGGAAAACAAACCTATCCTTAGTCTTAAAAAAAAATCAGTGTTTTAAATTTGTAGCCAACAGTTTAAATAATCCACTGCAAGATAAAAAGAGTGCTCTCCTGCTGAATTAATGCTTCAACTAAATAAGTCTTTATAAGTATGTCATTGCTGATCTGTCTATCCAGAGACAGATAAACAGAGGTCTGTCCACACAGGACAAATAGACCATTCAGTCTACAATTAAAACTATTTTCCTTGTTACCAGCAATACTTTTAAGACTATGATTTGTATTTGTAAATAAGGGCTGAGAGATCATTTCAGAAAGCAGATGCACATTTTCTGGAATTAAAAAAAATCAGCTTGGTATATTCAAGTGGGAACAAACAAAGCAAGTCATTTGTCTACCAATAATCGCGCTGGATTGATTGATTTTGACTTTGTAGTAGATAAAATTATATTTTAAAAATTCTGTATCAGGAACAGTAATTGTGCTAGGTGTCTGCACACGTATGTGTGCATGTGTAGCCAAGATGCCTATTCAATTGTACACATTTGTTGAGTTGTGAAAATCACTGAAAAAGTGTTGGTTCTGCAAAATTGTACTGTATTATACCTAGCAGGATTTATCACTAACTTCATTGATTCTTTGTTTACATTCAAACTGCAGGCTGATATCTCAGGTTTGTTCCTAGGAGATGTCTGGTGGTGTGTAGAAAGAACTATACATGATGGTGCACTGTTAGAGCTCTTAGAACACAGAAACTTAGGAAAGAGGCTTCCTGTATTAGAAGCATAATATGTTCTTAAAAAGTCAGAGAAAGAAAACAGTATGAATATAAATCTTGGGCTTGGAAAGGGAAATGTCAAATTGAGACTGAAATCAACCTGTCTATTTCATGTGGGTAAAAAAAAATCAGAATGCATATGATGCAAACTTGGCACCTGTAAGAGTTCAACACCTAGCTTGCAAAACCTGAAAATCTTTCTCTCCTCTCCCTCTGATCTTGCCCTTTACATTTTCAAAAATGCCTTGAAAGCAGGGACTCCAACACATGAGGAAGAAACTGCCCTCTGAGAAGTCTCTTCTGAGTTCAGGAACAGTAGGGAGGACTGCAGACAGAAAGGGCTGTAACCTTAAGGTTACCTTCTTTCTCTCTCCTTGAAGAATATTTATTTCATTTTCTTCATTTTAAAAGCTTTTATTTCTTACTGTTGTATGACAGCACTTGAAGCAGTATTAATCTTATATTAAACGTTTCTTGCCAATATTTTTCTTTTTCAATTCAAGGTAATAAGGGCATCCAAGCTGGATAACGGTGTCCTTAGATCAAGGACTGTGCACATGGGAAAACAAATACAAACCTGATATAACCTTACAGGATGTTTTCAGAAGTAATAGAAGTGACAGGAGATGTACCATCTCCTGCTGAAGCCTTACAGCTAGAGACATTCCCTTGTGCCGGCAAGGTGGTCTTTAGCATTTGATGGGAAACAACATGTTTTGAAAACAACCAACATGACTAAGAAAACTCATGTAACAAATTGGAAGAAGAAAGAGGAAAAGAAAAAAAAAGGACATCACCTCTACTTCAGCATACTTTCAGATTTCACTTGCACGTATATTTTAGTGCTTGCAGCTTAGTATGGGAGATCTTAAGATTGTCTCTTTCTGTCTATCAAGCATGTGACAAATGTAGTGACTTTGTGTATTGTATTTTATTGTGTCCACATTGGTGAAACAGAGAGATGCAGATATGTGCATGTAACCTGTTTTTTCTGTGGAAGAATAGTACAGGGGAAAGCTTTACAGATAAGTGTTTTCCAATATCACCAAAGTGGATAGGAAACAGTTCATAATTGGGTTTGGGGGAGGAATGAAAACAAATAAAATAAAGCAAGTTAAATATTAATGAGAAAATATCATACTGACTCACATTCTCTTTCTGTGCTTGAGCTGCTGTTTTCTTCAAAGCCGTGGTGTGTTGGACACCGGTGTTTCAGAAAGCATACTGCGAATGAATAACACTGAGTGAACCACAATGCCCAGAAGATACGTGAATTGTACTGTGAAAACTGGCAGGTACTTGACAACCTTTGCTTGTCTGTATAGTGGTTAGAGGCAATAATTTTGATCTGATGTGGCAAAACAGATTTATAAGCCATGAGCATCAACACAGATAGTGAATAGCTCTTTAAACTGGCCTTTGCATTCTGCTGCGATAGCTGCATTCTTCAGGGTTAGTGATAACAACTGCATAGTGTTTGCAGTGAGAACATGTGCCAGTAAGATCAGAGAATTCTTCTAATTGCCTTCAAACAAAATAATCTGAGTAAGTGCTTTCTGTAAACATCACAGCAGTATTTTTTAGCTCTACACTAATATCATATCTCTAACCTCACATCAAGTCTATAGAGGGTCCTAGTTGATTCATTATTTGCCAAAAATGACAAAGATCAGTGCAATCCGGTGGTGCTGCCAACATGGCACCACCCTGTTCTTTTGTTTTATCATTAGCTCCGAGAGAAATGTGAGGGTTTTGTTTGTTTTGTATTTGAATGCTATATAGTCCAAAAGGCTGTGTTTACAGTAAAGGAGCTATTGTTATTGGCCACAAATATTAGAGACAATTAACTTTATTAAGGTAAAACTATGCCGCATGTTTTGAGCCAAGATGTATTTGGTGACCATTTACACTTAGCTACAGTGAGTGTGATTTTCCCATAGAAATATGAAATGACCTATCTTCACTATGGAAGTTTGTTGTTGTCAATTTTTGCCTAATTTGCCTCTCCTAAAAAAACACAGACATGTAAATTTTATAATGCCAAGTATTCATGCCCTAAGGAGAGAATAAAAGCATTTGAGAGATCAAGGTAAGACTGAGCGTGGGAAAGGATTAGATATAGAACCTTCTACCAGGCTCCTTTGATTCCACTTCTTGTATCAAATTAGTAATGATCACGTAAGACACAACGAAAGGTAAATAATATTTCTATTTCTATTTATTCATTTTTTACATAGCATTAAAAAAAAACATTGATCAGTACTAGGAATACACAATATAAACACTGTTAACAGTTTGTCTTTCACAGAGGTCAACTTGGAAATGTACATAGCAAAAGCCATGTTGTGCCAAAAGAAGCTGACGAGTTTGTAACTGGTTTCAAATACCAGTTTTTACGTGAGTTATAACAGTAGTTATCTGCTCCCTAATAGCGCTCAGCAAGATGTGGATTTTTCTGCTGCCTTCAAACTTGTCAAAGAAATCAAGTATGTTATTATTTGCCCCTTCCAGTGACTCCAGCATGATCAGAGAAAGTTCAGTAGAAATACTCATTTCTGTAACAGGGTCCAATTAATGTAACTGAAACATAGGTATATGCATATTACATTTTTAGATTTAAAAATTATTAACTTCTCCTTAAGTTTACGTGTCATTTTCTATTTCTAGACAGTGTATTGACTGAAACCTTAAAAGTCTCATAGACTCGCTTTACAATCAGTACTGGAAAAACGTGCTTATTTGAATTCTAGGTGAGGAATACTAATTCTATTTCATGTCAGGTTCCAGCACAATGCAGAAAGATTTTTTTCCCTTAGAAAGTTTTCCAGTTTTCATGCTTCTCTGCAGCTGGCCCTTTGGATAAGGAAGAGAATAGCTGCATCCTTAACAGAGCCTTTTGGGAGTGGGTCATTGTACAGAACATACTGTGAAGTGAATTTCAGCCTGCTGAAGCTAATTTCATCAGGTGTCTTATACAGTCCTTGGAGAAAAATAAGTCCTTCTGGAAACAGTTCCCAGGCTCATGATCTGATTGACTTAATGGAGGAACTTTATACCCTCTATGTACTGTAGATGAAACCTTTCAAGATTTGTTTCACTGAGCTTGTGTCTGCTTTTATGAATGTCCCACTGAATTTCCTGCTCCTCCAGGTGTTTGTCTTTTTCACCTGTTATCTTCTTCTCTGTCTTATAGTCCTGCAGTTGTTAGTGAGCATTTTAAGAGTCATTATATTCCTCTTTGTGTGGCAAGTCAGCAAGGAGAAAAGCCCCTGAATTCCTGAAGAAATTTCAAACATGGTACTTGCCAGTTAGTCTGGAAATCACCTCTGTTTGTGACGGCATTTTCTCCATAATCAGTGAAAGTATGTTTGTCAGTGACAAAGATGAATATGAGAAAAGTTACAGAAGTCTTACCAGTCAAGACTGTTTACACATGGAAGGTACCTGAAACTTTGCTGCCTGCAATGGCAAGTTACTGGAAAATACTACATATACTTCCTTTGTCTCAATTTTTCCTATGTAAAGACACCTTCTTTTATGTATTTTTCACACAACACAGTTGAATTAAAACACTTTTTCTCACCATCATGGCAACTACAAATTTTAAATAGGAGAAATTGCCTTCAGATAGGAAACACAAACCAGTACAACACATTTGTACTGATTTATGCTTTAACACTCCTTTGCCATATTATCTTCCCTATTCATGTTATTTTAGAAAATCAGCTGTGATTTCTATTCTGATAAAGTGTCTGTCATATTAGATTCTACCTACAAAAGTTGAAGAAATATGTGACATTTCTTCTATTTTATTTTGGCACATAAAATTTGCTAGTCTAAGCATGTTTGGAAAAGGTACATTTATTTGAAGCAAAGCTTTTCTTCTAAATGGCTGTTTTACTGTCTGTCCACTTGGGATGTTCAGAATCCTTGAGATGAAAATTCTTTAACTGATCACCAGAATTGTAAATCAATAATCAGATTAGGAGCTTCTTACAGAAAGCAAAGGATTTGCTCTTCCTGACTGACAGGAGTCATGAAGCTAATAATTAGAATTAGTCCTTTCACAAGGCTGAAGACTACAATGGTATGTACGCTGCGGCATTTTTTTCTCCTTCGGTATCTCTTCCAGCTCTGTATTCCAACTTGGGAGGTACTATATGACTTGTGTGTCTGCTCCCCATATCACTGGACAAACCAAAGAGACTGTGATGTTTGCTTTCTAAATTGACAGAATTTGGCATTTTGAAAGAAGCTCCCAGCAGGATGGCCTCCCCTGCTGAAATATGTCAGTAGCCATCTCTCCTCATTATCCAAATGGTCTTTTTGATGAATGGCAGCAGCAGTCTTTCCTTGTTAGAGCTAGTTAGCTGAATGCTCATCATTATTGTTTTAGCATAATTATCTTCAGGGTTAGGTGGAGGCTAGACTGTTCCCTACTAATGCTACAATACTGGAGTTGATTTTTGTTCACAACTGTTAGCACCAAGGCATGAAAACAGATTGTGAACACTGAAAAAAAAAACACATGAATAAATCACTCAGTCATGTAGAATATACAAGAACATTTTTTTTATTCCTTCCTCTTCTACAGGGTATCACTTTAAATTTTTTCGAAATGTGTAACACTTTAGTCACGTCAAATCAAATGCTTTTAGTCTGTTGAGCAGGGAGGAATTAACATATTCTCAGGAAAGTTTGTAGCTCCACAACTTGATTAAACTAAACATGATCTGATGTCATTGCATGTCCGAGAAAGGGGAAAGAAAAGGGAAGAGGTGGGTATAATTTGCTGGTTAAGAAATGTGAAGTCATTGTGTTACTTGAAGTTATAACAATTGAAGGTTTTCACAGTTTGAGGCTTTACTACAAATAAAGGCTGGGGAGAGGGGAGAAGTCTCTGTGCTGATCTCTTGATGAGACAATGTGTTATATGTCCCTTTACTGTAAGACATCAGTCTACCATTGTGGACTGCATGGCTGTTATGTAAGTTGTTATTTGGATTATGAAACTGAGATCTGATTGCGTTCTTGCTCACAGGGAAAGAAGCTTCACAGGATCTATTCAAATCTTCAGAGAAAGCACCTGTTTGTGGTGTTCCTAGATCCTGTTACATTTCCCATGTAAGGCTGCCAGGTCAGCTACAGAAAATAGAAGACCCAGGTGCTGGATCCCCATGGGAAGCAGGTGGAAAGGGGAGGAAAAGGGGATGTCCGAGAGGTTGGATCTAGTTCAACCTGTGATATGTAGTGAGATTTGGATAAAAGGTAGAGTGGGTTTTTTGTTTACTTATTTGTGTGGTTTTTTTTTTTTTTTTTTAGCAGAAGAAATAGAGATTTGTTTTCTAAGCTCTTGATTTGACCCTACATGCTGTGGTGTCTCTTTCCTGTACTAACACGGAGATACGGTTTTCTGTACATGAGCAAGAAGAGACACTCCTCAATAGAAACTTGTTTCTTTTGGTTTCCATTTGCCCTCACACTCCTGCCTTAGCTGAGGGATTTAAACTGAACAACTGCAATACTCCTTTCTCTACTACTTCCTCCTCTCACAGCCTGGACAGCCTGAAGGTTTAGAATGACTACATCCAAGTGAAGTGTGTTGTTATGTACTGTTGTTATCTATTTGAATGAGACAGGCACCCAAAGTGCATGAGGGCTCTAAGTAGTGTTGTGAAATCCAGTCTCGTTCGTATGGAAAGGAGCTGGAGAATGAATTCAACACAGAGCCTGCCTCAGCAGTGCGAGTGACCCCGCTGCAGAGAAACTGTGAGAAGTAGGGACCAGGGAGGGCTGAGATGTTCATATGGTGCTGCCAGCTGAAGGTATTGACAAAAGTGTTGGAAACATACGTCAGGGTAAGAAATCTGTTCCAGCAATTTACAGGACGGCCTCCACCCACTTTAAGTGTTTTTTTTTTTCATTATGTGATTTAAATATTTTTTTTTAGTTTCAGTAGGAAGTTATGCATTATTTAAATGACAGTTCTGAGGAAATATCTTCAGATGCAGAAAGCACTTTAAATTGATTTTGAAACCATAAGCGGAGAGGAAAAAGGGTGGGTGGGAGCACAAACTGGCTTATAAAATATTTACACAAATAATTCTGTATTTCATATCTTGATAGACTTATATTTGGTGACCCCCAAAGTACTAGTAAACATTAGTTATTCTTGACACTGACTTTAATTAAACGTATCTTCAGTTCATTAACATAGTGAGAAAGAAATTGCTCATTGGGAAAAATTTTCTTACCACCATTAAAAACCAAACCAAACCATTGTATTAAGCACAAAAAGAAAGAAAACATATTAATGTGTTGTGTAATCATTTTACAAGTTATAGCATAAAAATATTTAAAGGTGACTTGTAATCCAGTGAGGGTATCGTGTAACTTGCAGAACTAATAAATCATGTTGCAGGCATTGTCACTGAGGAAGAACTTTCGTTATTTGGTTCTGTCATACTGTATGCCTTTTCCCAGCCATTTATAATAGGAACAGCTTTTGTGTGCCACATAAGTGAACTTAGCTCTAATCTGCAACTGATTTACTGCTCTTGCCTGCAGGGCCATCAGCTGTGTTCTTTGTGGACCAGTGGACATATCAGCTTCGACATACTGTACAGGAAGTTTTTCACAATAATCAGGCTTGCCAAACCCTGAGGTCGTCAGTCAAACAGAGTTGCATTGACTGAGTAAAAGCCAAATAAAGTTATTGAGGTCTGGCCCACTATTTAACATCAGATTACAAGCTTCTCTTATTTAATAAAAAACTAAAGGATGGCCTCAAGCTCAGAAAGCCATTGTGCACATGCCTGTCTTTAAGCATGTGTGAAGTCCTGTTGATTTGAATATGAGTACTTCCTGCAGCAGAAAGCAATGGGAAGTTTGGGAAAAGTATCTGGAAGATCCAATGTCATCTTCTTTGGTCTTGATCTCCTTGTGAGATCTGTGTACAATGGTACGTTTTGCTGGATGGACTCCTGGCATGCATTTGTATGTGAGCGCTGTGAACTCACACCAGGAGTGTCAGGCTCTGTGTGTAACAGTTCAGACACTGGGTTTGGATCTCTTGGAAAACTTTTGTTATCACAAAATGGGTGTGTAAGAGACTGAAAATTAAGCATTGGAAAAAGGAGACACTGGAAAGAAGAAAAACATAAAGTCACTGTTTCAGGAAAAAATTCTTTAGGTAAAAATATTTTTCATGTTTACTGAAAAGGATATGCAACAAAAATGCCCACTAGTGTTCTTACGTCTCTGATGCCCTGCTCTGCTTTAAATGACAAAAACATTCCCACAAGAAACACATATAGGAAACTGAGGTAGAAAATAAACAATTATCTCCTTATCTTGAGGTTTTTGTTATTGCTGTCACTACAGTGTCTGAATGCCTCCTATGTAAAATAGGCTTGCCTGGTAATCATAGATTTTCTAGAGTGTTTCATAACTATCAAAAGGAAATTTGAAAAGAACTTGCATCAAGGTTGAAAACTAAGAAAGAATCTATTTTCATCTAGAAATAAAGGAAAGTGACATTCATATTTGTAAAGGATTACAATTTAGTGCTGCAAGAGTTTACTGATTATTTTTCTTTTATTTCCTATTATTACAGTGTGTGGGAGAAGAACTGATTTTGTCATGATGCCATAAATGTAATTTTATAGTCATTCTTATTTTGGGTGTATTATTAGGGTTTTTTAGATCTGGTAAAATAACTGAATGTCAAGTAACCGTACTTTTTAAAAAGTGTTTTCTGGTACATATATAATTTCTAAGGTTTTCTAGTATCATAATAACCTATACTATCTTCAAGGGATTTTTAAAAATAAAACTAGTATTTGCAACATTTTGCATGTTTATGTCGGCAGTTGCAGTTGTATGCTTTGCCTTTAAAAGAGAAGGAAACTGAGATGTAGTCTGTGCTGTGTAGCTTCTGCCTGTGTATCTTTAGATAAAATGACATTGGATGATTTTTGGTGCAATATCTCAGACATTAAAGGGTTTCATCTTTTTCTTTCCTCTCTGGAACAGAATTTGATACCTGGCTTTCTCCCAAAACTAAGAGCATTATAATGTGGGAACTCAACCTGCTAAGCCTGGGAGGGAGTGGATAATTGTTGTTGTAGGTGTTCACATACCGAGACATTTATATTTACTCCTGTTTGTTTCCAGCAATCCTTACCACAGCAAATTTGGCAAGTCTCTCCATTCAGCCCACATCTCCATTGCTTACAGAATAATTGTGGAATTCAGCAGTTGGGAACATCACCCTGCACACTGAGACCTACAGTGTTGTCTCAGGAATATCTTCTTCAAGTAGAATAGGGATTGTTGTTCTTTGCCTTACACATAGTTTCCTGAATAAATCCCAATTGTTTGACTTCATGTAGTATCCCTACAGAGCATGAAACGAGTGTAACACACAGAGGCGAGGCAGTCAAACTGCTGTCAGTGACAGTATGTGAAAAACTGGTAGCTGAAAAATTATTCTCTCTTAATGTTAGTAACACTTAAAGAGCATCAAGGAGTCCCACAACTTTAAAAAGTATGTAATTTTTTTTCTGGAATGCCTGGTTAGTGTGAATCAAGGTTAATAGTGGATATGATCCCACTGATAGAGAGATTTAACAGTTAAATAAAACAGTTCTTATAATAACACTTTTGAACAAACTATACATAAGAAGCATTTGGGGATATTTTCATCAAGCTCCAAGCGATATTCTCCCAAGCATTTTTTTTAAGAAAAATCTCATATTTAAACTGCATGTTTAAATGGAATGTTTGCAGCCTGCACCTAGAAAACAAAATTCAGCTTGTATCTTTAGCATTTCAGTATTTTACAGGCTTCCTTTATTTTCTTTAAGTGTTTTATCTGCCTGAAATCTTGCTCCAACGTAGTGCAAATGGAATCTCAGAAATGAGCACAAAGCATGACACCAGCATCCAGTCCAGACCCCTTGAATAAACAAACGGCAGACCAGTTTTCCTCCCTGTACAGTTCCACAGAAGACAGAGAAATCCACACTCAGGAACTCATTTGCATGACCATGGACCTGATTTCAATGTAACTGGCTTATTCAAATCACATTAGCAGGAAATATAGACCAAAAAATGCAAGGAATGAAGACAGTTGCAGTCTTATCTAAAATCTCGTACATGTAGGTAGTCTGTTCTCATTCTGAAAGCCTGTGAATCCTGGGAATCAGAACAAAAGCTAGAGGAATTGCTGTTAAAATAGGGCCCCAGTGTTAGAAATTATAAATACCTTCAGATCCTCTTAAAGCTCTCGGTATGTGAAGGGCACATACACCTTAACACCACCTCTATATATCCTAATTTTTTAGTAAAATATAAAAGAATGGCCCCAGGTAACGTTTCCTTATATGGTATGTGGAATTTAAGCCATTTTTATAGGGTTTCCTTTTGCAGGATGATGTCACAAGTATTTGCTTAAGATCTTCTGTGTGAGAACTGACTCCCAATTGTCTGTATTTTGAAAGAGTATTGCATAATTTAATGAAGAATTATCCAGTAGTCTGTAGTTTTGATGAGGTGAGACTATCACATTCACATTTAAAAAAGAACCTCCTACATAAGTATTTCTACTCAAAGCTTGTAATCTTGTACATGTGATATCATTTCATTGCTTTTGAAGTATTGAGAGTTATTTCAGTTACCATTTTACTCTCTCATGATGTTACTGCTCGCCAAATTTACACAGCGTTGTGCAAGTCTCCAAGGAACTTTGTAAACAGAGTAAGTTTACAAAGAGCTTTCAGCATATCCGTGTTAAAGAGTTTTAGCCAATTTTAACCATTTGAGATCTCATTATGAACAGTTAATCAAAAGAACTATTCAAAGGATGGAGGAAACATGACAGAACGAAACAAAGAATAATTTATACTATTTGCTTTCCCAAAACCTAAAATTAACAGACCACACTAAAGAAATGAAAAAAAGAACCCAGAAGACTAAGTAAGGCAAAAATCTTCCAGAAAATGCAAGATATAGATTTTGAGGTTTGATTCATAACAAATATGTTCATATAAGCAAATAAGATTTCTAGCAAACTTAATTCTGTTGCTCTCCAAGTCCACAAACTATCATCTAGCATGAGGTTTCTACTGTGCACTCTCTGCGTTATCTAGGTGACTCCTACAGAGGCTATAGCACAGGATTCCCTTCTGCTAGGTTCCTGTTCCCTTCAGTCCCGACCTTTTCCTTTCTGTTTCTGCTCTGATCCCAGTTTTTGTACATGCTCCCATTTCCATTCTGAACTTCTCACATATTTTTCTCTTCCTGTTCCCATTACTCAGTTTTCTGCACAATGGATTTAACTCATCCTTTCTCCAAGTCAGTTTCCAACTCCCTTCTCTGTACCTGAATACCCTTCCCTTTCTTTTGATCACATAAGATCTTTCTACATGTGACTCAAATGCTTTTGTGATTATTCTGTAGATGGGGAGGGCAGAACACTGAAGGGAGAGGAAAAATGTGGCCTCACAAGAAGCAGTAAGAGTTTCCTATAGGCTAGTTGCTGACAGTGTTCTTCATATTAATTTTTGTACTTCATGTTCTGAAAGACTGACTGTTCTGGGAGTTTTACTAGGAAGCAGCTATGGAATTTGTATGAATTGAGACTTTCAAGAGCTGTAAAGTTGCATACTTTTGACTATATTCTTGCACAGATGTCAAAATTGCAAATTTATTAATGGGGCTTCAGTGACATTTAAACCTTCTGACTGGTCACTGACATTTGAAGACTCATCGATAGGGTTAGTATTAAACATAATTTTAGATCAAATATTCCCTATTTGCCATGAAAACAAAATTATGAATTCTCTATTCTACTATATCTAGCCCACGTCTATAAATTTTAAAGTTTTACCAACCATCTATACAATTCAGCCATTGAAATGTTTGGATTTAGGTTAGGTTATGATCATAAGTATTATTAATTCTAGTAGAAAATAATGATCTTGAAAGTTCAGCCACCCCAAACCTTCAATATGGCAACAAAGTGCCATAAACTCACTACTCTTCAACTGAAGTAATTAGTCTTCGACACATCTTAATATAGAAGGAGGAATTTAGACATCCAAATTATGTGAGATCAGATATGGATGTTCTTCAGAGTGGTATTTTTTCTTTTACTTATGAGGTGTTAGCCCCGGGAGAACTGAGAAGCCATGGAGAGATTCTCTCCATGGGATGTGAAATCCACGGCAAGACACATATGGGACAACTTGGACATGCTGCAAGTTGGAGACTAAAAAAGTTGTTTGTGAAAGTAGTTCAGAGGTTTTCTGCCATGAGAGGAAAATGCCACTGGCTTGAAGCAGATTACTTATCAGAGTGAGGAAATATTCTGGAAGGAGACATACGACAAAGTACCTGATTTACCTTTGATCTTGAAAACTACATCTGTGTGTCTTCTCATTTGTCCTTCTATTGTTTGCAGCTCCCACTGGTTTTGTCGGGTCTGCTATTAGACATGTAAGCTCCTAAGGACCTGGAACATGTTCGCCTGTGTGTTTCCCAAAGTCCTGAGCACTACTCATAAATAATACATTTACGTAGTCTGCACACTGTTGTCTGAATCAACATAAGTTCTCAGTTGTTCGGAAGAGAATTACTAAAGACGCGTGCGCATACATGCTAAATTATCTTCTCTAAGAAATATGAGAAAACCCCTTCCATGCAAAGTGGACTTACAGTCACCTCACCTGTCAGTAAATAGTCAGAATACTGGCTGGAGCACCAACCAGCCACGTCAGCATGCCAGCACTCAACCTTCATGCCTCTGCTTCAAAATTAGACATTTGCAACTCTGGGCAGCTGCTACTTTTCAAAAGTATGAACAAAACTTAGTCATTGAGGAACAGAAACTATACAAACAATTTAAAATATGACTCTGAAAACCAAGTGTGCAGTATGTTTCAGCCCAGCCAGGAGTGATGCAGAATCACACAAAAAGAGGTAGCAAAAGAAGTAAACCAAATTATAATTATAAAAAATCCGGATGAAATATATACACATGCTATTAAAAACATTGCATGCAATTACAAACAATATATAGAGCTGCATTCCTTTTTTTTCCTGTACATTAAATGCAAACAGAAAAAAACTCTGGTCTTCCAAAATGCTTATAATTACTCAGGTTACAAATTAATTACGGTTTATGTGTTCTATTGTAGCTTCATTTAAGTGAGAATCCCTTGATCCTCTTCTTGAGTTATTTACAATGATTTAGTTTTGGGTGACTCCAGATTCAGTCTGGCACCATGAACAACATTAAGAGTTGTACATGATTAGCTCAAATTGTGTAATTCGTCTAGCATATGAATGCGACTTCAGAAACTTATGGGTGTGCCTGAAAATTGCATCCATGAGTCAGGAAGGTCCAGATTTTTCAACATAATTCTAAGTGCTGGTTATGGAGAGAGAGAAACACTCAGAAAGCAGATTGCTTTAGCTTCATTGTCTTAAAATTATTTTGCTTCAACATATTATTGGCCTCCATATTTGTGTTGGCAAAGCACTATTCCTTTTTACACATACACAGAGAAGAAAACATTTCTAGACCCTCTGTTTATAAATGTACTCCAAATGAATGTGCGAAATATCAAAAGTGTATGCTTGATCCTTTCATGGCCTAATGATATTATTTTGCAATTTACTAAATAAAGACAGAAGCAAAGACCAAATCTCCTTGTGATAGCACATGGATACTCAGTGTGTCATGGTTGGTGCTTCAGAGATTCAGCAATCTGTATGTTCACAGTTGAAGAACTACTTCTACTTCTACTTCTACTTCTACTTCTACTTCTACTTCTACTTCTACTTCTACTTCTACTTCTACTTCTACTTCTACTTCTACTTCTACTTCTACTTCTACTTCTACTTCTACTTCTACTTCTACTTCTACTTCTACTTCTACTTCTACTTCTACTTCTACTGGCCTTCATGGCTTCACCAAGGGGAAGTCATGCTTAACCAACCTCATTGACTTTTATGAGGACATAACCAGGTGGATGGATGACAGCAGTGCAGTGGATGTGGTCTACCTTGACTTCAGTAAGGCATTTGACACAGTCTCCCACAGCATCCTCACAGCTAAAGTGAGGAAGTGCGGTCTGGACGATCGGGTAGTGAGGTGGACTGTGAACTGGCTGAAGGGAAGAAGCCAGAGAGTCGTGGTTCCATGGGGCAGAGTCTAGTTGGAGGCCTGTATCTAGTGGAATGCCTCTGGGGCCAGTACTGGGGACAGTATTATTCAATATATTCATCAATGATTTGGATGAGGGAATAGAGTGTAGTATCAGCAGGTTTGCTGATTACACCAAGCTGGGAGGAGTGACTAACACGCCAGAAGGCTGTGCTGCCATCCAGCAAGACCTGGACAGGCTGGAGAGTTGGGCAGGGAAAAGTTTAATGAAATATAACAAGGGCAAGTGTAGAGTCTTGTATCTGGGTGGGAACAACCTCAACTTCCATTATAAATTGGGGAATGACTTATTAGAGTGCAGCATAGGGGAAAGGGACCTGGGGGTCCTGATGCACAACAGGATGATGATGAGTCAGCACCATGCCCTTGTGGCCAAGAAGGCCAATGGCATCCTGGGGTGTATTAGAAGGGGGGTGCTTAGTAGGTCGAGAGAGGTTCTCCTTCCCCTCTACTCTGCCCTGGTGAGACCACACCTGGAATATTGTGTCCAGTTCTGGGCCCCTCAGTTCAAGAAGGACAGGGAACTGCTGGAGAGAGTCCAGCGTAGGGCAACAAAGGTGATTAAGGGAGTAGAGTATCTCCCTTATGAGGAAAGGCTGAGGGAGCTCTGTCTCTTTAGCTTGGAGAAGAGGAGACTGAGGGGTGACCTTATTAATGTTTATAAATATATAAAGGGTGAGTGTCAGGAGGATGGAGCCAGGCTCTTCTCGGTGACAACCAATGGTAGGACAAGGGGTAATGGGTTCAAATTGGAACACAAGAGGTTCCACTTAAATTTGAGAAGAAACTTCTTCTCAGTGAGGGTACCAGAACACTGGAACAGGCTGCCCAGGGGGGTTGTGGAGTCTCCTGCTCTGGAGACATTCAAAACCTGCCTGGACACATTCCTGTGTAGCCTCATCTAAGTGTTCCCGCTCCAGCAGGGGGATTGGGCTAGATGATCTTTTGAGGTCCCTTCCAATCCCTAACGTACTGTGAGTCTGTGATTCTGTGAAAGCTCAGCACTAGACTTACCCTTTCCAGGTTCCTTACGTGTAAGAAGGCAGCTCTGTCTGGAGAAGCATCAGAAGGATGGCCTTCAAGGTAACTACGCACTATGTGACACAGGCTGGGATTCTCCCTTTACAGGGGAAGTTGCATATACATTGTAGATCGGTTGACATGAACATACACCTGCTTATTTTTTATATAATTATAGAGGATGGTATATACTAAAAAAAATATAGTTGAAGTAAATAGGTTAATACTGTCAATATGCACCATCCAGTTTAAATTAACTGAACTTCCATGCCCAAATAGGAACTGTTCAGAGAACTAAACAACTGGCAATCTGACTCACAGCAGCTATGACCACAAAATGTCAAGAGGGATTAGCGAAGCTGTAAAGGAGCAGTAATAGTAAATTAGATCCTTTAGGCTGGTCATTTATCCAAGTAAATAAGATAAAGGTCATTTAGAGACATAGTATAGAGACTATGTTTTTGAATTAAAAACCCCAGGTTTTGGAGAATATTCAGAAAACTTTTAAGAACAGAAGTAATCCTTGATTCTCTTCTAGGCAGTGCATTGGCACAGTTCTAGATGTATCTATTGAAAAAAAAACAGTCGTAGTGAGTATAAGGTTTAAAATTCATTATCTTAGTTGGATGAAAGGAGCCATATAAAAATGCATATTTTATTTTCTACTTTTTTTTTTTTAAAAAAAAAGAAAATTAAATTAAAATAAGAATGCTAATAACAAAGACATTAAAAGTCGCAGCTAAAGGAGTGAATCTTAGAGTGCTTACATTAACACATCAGTGGTTCAGTGCTTATGCATATACCTAACTGAAAAAAAAAATAAAACTCCAAAAGAAACAAAGCACCATAATTGGTGGAGCTCAACAGTAAACTAATAGATGTTACTAAAAGAGGGACACTCTTTGGAAATTACACACTTTGTGAGTACTTTAAAAAGTCATGAAAGTAGAAGAAACACTGGAAATTAGATGTAAAATCTTAAGATATCAGTCTGAAATTATTTTGATGAGCATCTTGCTGAACTAAAACTAACCAACCAACCTCTTTTTCGAATACATGAGAAGCTGCCTTATGAATGGAGGAAGAAATGAACTGGAGTTTTTCAACTTAGTAAAGAGATGATTGAGACTACAAAATGAAAGAGTTAATAGGAAACAAGCATTCACCATTTTCCACTCAGTATTAAGTGTATCCAATAATATCATTAGGATGAAAATTTTAATATAAAGAAAAGGTTTTTTCATCCTATTCTTAATGATATGATGAAATTTCTAGCCAGAAGCTGTTGGGGGATTCAGAAAACAATTAGACATATTCGTGCATTGGTATCAACTGAAGATGATGGTTTTCAGGCAATCACCAGCTCAAGAAACTCACAAAACATTGTTAGCTGCAGTATAAAAGGAATAGGCTCCTTCTGTGTACTTGTGCTCGTTTGTATGTGTTTTTACTGAGTATCCTTTATTGGCTTACCTTAGAGATACAGGATCCTATACTAAACAGCCCTCTGGCTTGAACCATTACAACTGTTCTTGACATCTTATATTGAAACTATACAGCAAGGAGTAAAATACAAATTTATTTCTTTCTGAATTGCTGTGGTGAATTTTGCTATTTTTGTTAAACAGAAGAAGGCCAAAAACCCAAAACGCAGCTGATGTTTACATACCCAAACAGAAAAAAGAGCATTGTAAATTGTTAGTCCCATAGAATATATCTATATTATCATGAGTTATAATATTTAATCTAAATCTTAAATGTTGTTTTCTGACTTTCTTAGCATTTTGCATGTGGTGAGACATTAGTCTCCTAGCTGACAATTAGCTCTTCTGAAAACTGAGACTAGAGAATTTGTTTTGCAAATTTATTTCCTAGGAAGGCTCTTAGATGCTAAAATGTATGCGGAAATTTTCATTAAAATCCTTCTCATTTGTTTTTATGGGTATTATTCTTACTGCTTACATTGGTGTCATGTATTTTAGAACTTGTTTAGGACTGAGAATGTGTTTGGTACTACATGAACTAGAAATGTCTGTTCTCTGAAAGGAAATTGAAGCTGACATCACTGGGGTAGTGGGAGCAAAGGTCTAAGTATGAAATATTTGAATATACTTTACCTAAATCTTTGAACACTGTGTTGAAATATTTTTTTCTCATTTTACAAGGGTGTAAATTGAAGTACAAGTTTATATTACCACAAATCATCCAGCTAAGACGATGAAGTGATAGGTATAACTGGGTGAATAATAAACATCCAAACATCAACTCTAAATACAATATGTGCTTTTTCCTCAGTAATCAGTAAAGGCCAGAGCATAAAGTGAGAACAACAATTCAAGATATCCCAGGAGATACCTTATTAGTGTTTAGAAATATTGTGTGTTCGATGAGTACACTATCAGTTGCTAGTTGGGACAGGAAATCTGCCTCTTCCGGATTCTGTCCTATCAAACAGGTCAATAAGACATGATGATAACTATGTTAAAAAGCAATAGTGTTAGATAATTCCATCTATGGTCTATAATAGAGATCAAGATATAATCGAGAATAATAACAATAATCTGGAAAGAATGATCTTCATTATCTACATTTAGAGATAACTGTAGAAAACCAGCTCTACACATGTGCTATGTCAGTACAAAAATGCTCATAGATGAGCACTTGCTCATGTATTCCACAAAACATCAGGATTTCCAGTGTCCATGAAGCAGGTGCTTCACATCATACATAGATAATATTTTAACCATGCCATCACCTGCCTTTGAGGGTGAAGAGGGTTGAAGAAATCAAAAACCAAACCAGGGGCTTACTGTGGAAAAGAGGTCTTCCCAATAACCTAGGGACTCATTGCTTTTACTCAAATAACACAAGTCACCAACTCTCCATTAGGAACCAGAGCAGCTTAGAGCAATTCTGAGTCTATACATGCTTCAGTTATAGGTCCATCCTTATAGAAATGACAGTGTATGCTTTATAAAAAAGGAAGGTGGTTATCTACTGTAATGATTCAGTTTGATGTGTGACTTCAGGAGAGCAGACTCTTTCTAGTTCATGGATGTGCCTGGCAGAATCCTGTGAGAGATGGTGCTGGGAAGAAGTGGTTTGCAGGACACCTGGTTATTTTCAAAAAACACTTCCTCCAAGCTCCAAAATGATCCATATCCATGCAGGAAATCAAATAGAGGTGGATAAACAAAGAGATCCTGACTAAACTCAAAATGACCTTCCAGTCAGCATCCACAGGCAAGATCCAAGCTAAAGGCTTTGAGTATGCTTATCTTCAGAGCAGATGAGTAACCCTGTTGCTGTTCAGATCAAAGTTAAGCATGTGTGAGATGTGCAGCCCAGGCTATATAGTGCAGGCTATGCAAACTACTAATTTCCAACCCTGAGGGGATGCCCTTTGCAGAGCAGTGCCTGAGGGTGGTCAGGACCCAGTATGGTCACTGTGGGAACTGATCCAGTCTCCCAAAGTCAAGTGGGGGCTTCATTTCATTCCTCAGGGCTTTTGATCAGGACTGCATGGAATCATATTAACAAGAGATGCATATATTTCAAGTGTTAACCAATCCATCCCCATACCATATTTAATTGGGTGTATATATGATATGCTCACTGTAGTGTAGTGTTATATTTAATACCATTTTCCATGTATTTTTAGTCACTTAAAATTAAAAATACTTGAAGCACAGTAATAGCTACACAAATAAAATTGAGTCTTACTATCTTATATATACAAATACATGGTATAGCTGAATATGATATGAACTAGAAAAAAAAAATAATTATGCTGTCTATATCCAAGCTATGTATTTTTTTTCCTGCCATCTACTTTTTGCTCCACAACTATACAAAACTGTTTCAGCTTCTTATCTGAGATCCAGGTAGGGCAAAGACAGTAGAAGATATTAGATCCATATGGCATTAATGAGGGCATGGGCAGTTTAATTTTGTTTGTTCTTCACTGGCACAGGATCCTCCTCATAAAAATACCTTTATCAGCAAACACATGCTGATTTAGAACATCTCATATCTTCTCTAGTCTTAAAGTACTGTCTTATACGAAAAAGAATGTCTTCAAGCCTAAGACATTCAAACTCACTGTGG
Source organism: Columba livia (assembly GCF_036013475.1). Lineage (NCBI taxonomy): Eukaryota > Metazoa > Chordata > Aves > Columbiformes > Columbidae > Columba > Columba livia. Next base: position 191,503,915 of record NC_088602.1, on the reverse strand, counting down.
GTCTTTAATACTTAAGATGTAGGCACAATAAATGGAACTGCTTGCTGAGCTGTTTAGGATGTATAAAAATGATATCTTTGAATGTTTGTATTTGTATGGTGATTGTTCCAATATGTAAGAAAGGGAAAGAGGAAGAACAGTCTGATGCAATGAATTTTTTAATTTGTGTTTTTTAACAGAAACTACCTGGTTGTTACATTCATTTTTGTACTTTTAGTACAATTTGCTGAAGTGGAAAATATATAAAATTAAAACACTGATTGAATAACAGGTAGTCAAAGCAAATTTCTTTTCCTAAGCATGTTGTGGATCTTAAATAATGAAGACAACACATGCAGTGCAATACAAATAAATAATTCTTCAGGGCATTTCATCATGTCAAAAGTTGTGGTTAAAGTGAAGGCAAACAAGTACAGAAATGTGTGCTCTAAACATGAGAATGACTGTGCTGCACCTCTTTCTCTCTATCCTGCTTCCCAAGGATTTTTAAGAAATTGGAATCAACCACTGTACTACACTCTGGTCTGCCAGAGAAGCTTCCTTCAATATGACATTTAGAAGGCAAACATTGTATTATGTGATTTGTAACTTCAGACAGGATTTGCTAAACTATATTTTTCTCTAAATATTAGTAAATCAAAACTGTAAATAAGCTTAAAGCTTTGGATACTTAAAGGTGAACTGGAATTTACTTTAGATGATTGGTTTTGATACACAGATGACTTACACATGCAATATTATTATTTTTCTTTTAAAATAAATTAGAACAGGTTTAGAGATAACTTTAAAGGTCACCTGCTAATTATCTACCCTGAACATCTTCAAATGATGTGACATATTTCAGAGTGCAGCACCGGCTCCAAGAGTGGTTATTAGAGTCAGTGAACTTTATAATCAAAAGGATGGCAAATGGTAAAGCCTTACCTGGAAAAAATGAGCAACATTGACTACTCAGGTTAATTATTATCTTCTTTTATACAAAGCTGACTGCTTTGTTTATGCATCATGTTATTCTTTCACCTTTTTCTTTATATTTTTCCGTTTTTGGGGAGGGATATACATATGACTAGCATGAACAATAATGCCGCTCACTAGTCCAGTCAGTTTAACACCAGTAAGAGGAGCCACTTGGCAATGACAACATATTCCAGATTCGACATGACCGTGCACCTAAAACAATTTTTGTTTCTCTGAGGCTCTGAATTCAAAGCATTTCTTTTCTTTTCTTTTCTTTTCTTTTCTTTTCTTTCTGTTAGTTTTTTGTGGTTTTTTGTTTGTTTGGTTTGTTTGTTTGTTTGTTTGTTTTTGGCTGATTGGTTGTTTGGTTTTGGTTTTGTTCGGTTGGTTGTGGTTTTTTTTTGTTGTTTGTTTGTTTGTTTGTTTGTTTTGTGTTATTTTTCTGAGATTGCTTAGAAAACAGGGTTTTTTTTTCCCCCACTTGTGTTTTAAACTACCTGACCAGATTTGAATTAAGCCATTTGCAGAAATGGATGTAGAGATCTAAAAATCCAATTATAACATGCATTCATCCTGCAACCAAAATACATGAGTTGTGCAGGCACATTTTGGCCAACTGTGAAGTGCTGGTCTACAACACATATAAGGACAACTTTGGGCATTACATAGGCAAAAAAAAAAAAATATATATATATAGAGAGAATACTGTTTTGCATACAATTTTGAAAATATTAATGTTTTTCCAGAACCCAATTTAAGTGTTGGTAGCTGAGCACCAAAAGGCAGGCATGCAAAATTACTAGTAATTTCTAAAAATCTGACTTTAGCCACCTTAATGTATCCAGTTAAACATACACTTCATCACAAGGCCTTTTTTACACTTTCAGTATAATTTCAAAATTCCTCATCAATTTGTTCTATGCCCTTTATATCATATCACTTTATCTCCTCCTTCCCACTTCAAGACTGAAGTAAAATAGCATGTTTCCTTACAAAATAAGCTTTCTTTTGAGTCATCTGAATAATTACGTGGAAACTTATTGTGTTTTGAGGATGATTCATAATAAATAGTTCTATATTAATAATTTTGGGGAAAAACAAAACAAACCAAATCAAAACTATGCCTAAATTATGCTGCTGAGACCCAACCTTGTTTTGGAGACAGTTCAGACCTTCAGTTTTCAGAACAAGGAACTGAGTCAGGAGGCAAACTGTGGATATCATAATGTCTCACCGGACAGGTCTGTGTGTCCCTGCATGGTGGCTGACCACTCTGTGGCCTGGAACATGAACCTACAGCCCTGTGCTTTGAGCAGCTGTACAGAACCAAACACTGCATTAGGAAAGGTGGAAATCTTACTGTCTCATTCACATGCTGTGCAAAAACACATGGCTAAAAATTAATTATGCACTTACCAATCATATATGTAGGGGATAAAGAGAAGTAGTCAACTTTTCCTTTGCAAGTAATCTGCAATAATAGTGCATTTTAAAAGATATGTCATCTTGTAAATGAACTTCATGAATTAGCTTAATGATCTATATTTTTAAAGGAGAAGAAACTGGAAATGCAGTGTGATGCTGTGAGGCATCTAAAATGACTAATGTGTCTATGGCTATGCTCTGTGTCTCTTAGTCTGGAAGTTGAACTTCATTCTTGAAGTTAGACAGTTCTCATGTTATGAAATATATTTTGTTCTATGATTAAAATCTACAGGCCTGATATTATTTTCCTCGAATGATTCATGGAAAAGTCATTAGTTTACCTGAATGTTAACAAAAGGGGGGGATAAAAATTTGTCCAGAGATATTTTAACTTAAAAATTGAAGATACTTTTGGGTCAATTCTGTCTTTTCATAATGACTACATATTTGTGTAATTAACCTTTCTCTGTTTGTGCTTCTTAAAGTTGTATTTCAAATTCTACTTTTGAGTGACTTGGTGCAGCAGTTCCATTCATGTTGTCTGATAGACTGCAAGAGAAAGGACATTAGAAATTCAGCTTACCAGACACGTTTCTTACCTTTTTATGGCAAAACTGACTGTAGTGTAGTTTTCTTTGATTCCCTTTAGTTACTGAAGATTTCAATATCCTAAATTTATCTTCATCTACAGGTGACATTTTCATATAAACCAGAAATGTGTGCCCGTTGGAGAAAAACATTAGGATCTATTACTACCATTTCTATGTGTTATCTTTCTAGATATCTGATGTTTTCTGAGTGGTATTTATGCTGTATTTGCACAGGACAATGTAAGAAGCTCCATAAAACCCCTGAATTATGTGTCTGTGGTATCAAAACTATCAGCTAAATCTATCCACTTACTCTGATTGAAGAACCTAATTCTGAAATCTAGTGGTATAATGCTTAATACATTGCTCTTACTAAGGTGCATTATACAGCTGTCTATTTTTTTGGTTTTTGGTTTTTTTTTTTTTTTTTTTTTTTTTTTTTTTTTTTTTCATTCTCAGTAGTGTGATTACAAATTAAAGTTCCATCCTAAATATATTTCTGTTGTTCCCATCCTGTCAGCTTTTTGTAGTCTAGTTCTCTACTATCTGCATGCATAGACTCATGAAAGCAGCTTTAAGTTCTCTCCTCTCTTTTTTTTCTTTCTGCTGAGTTAGTCTAAAGGGCTTCAGTGCAACAATGAACTCCCTCCTTACAATGCATGGTATACCTGAAGAACATTATCTATGACATTGCAAAGCTTCTTCAACAGAATTACAGACAAAGCCTCCTGCCTGACTAATTTCCATCCATATAATCATTTGTGCCTGTGCAGCCATAGCACAGGTATGAGTATTTAGCTGTTCAGGTGTTATTTAGGAAGCTGATATCACTTCCTTTAGTGCATGTGGATGTGAGGAAAGACACAGGTTTTTTTTTTTTTCCCCCACAGAATCCCAGAATCACCATTATGGCCTATACTCCTAATTTAAACCTACATCTATGTTTTGTATCTGTATACATATGTGAACCACAGAGTGCCAGGCAGTGTTCAAGACGGTGAAGAGCTCAGTGCATCTCCTCCAGCTAAGGTCACAAGTTTTCTGGCTTTCAGTCAGTAAAGGACTAGTCTCCAAAAAGCCATATGTTCAAGGTGCAATCTCCCTACTGAAGCTCTGGGTCAGAAATTGGCTCCTAGCCTATCAAGTTGTAGATTTCTTTCTAATAAGTTATTTGAGAAAAGGAGAGGCAAAGAATATTTTCCCATTGGATAAGAGATAGTTCTTTTCAATGATCATTGCTATAAATCCCACTAATTAGATTGTCCCAGCAATAGGTCATAGGTAGTACATCTATTTCACTTCCCCTTCCTCCCAATTCCAGAAGGAAATTTAATTTTATTTCTGCTAACAATTAAATCAAAACAAAAAGATCTCCAAATCTATCTTATCTACAGTCTCTCCTTCCCTATTCTTCTGACACAGTTCTGCAGATCAGCATGTAAACAGTGTGTCATATCGAGAAAGCGCAAACATCACTTGCAGCACTCTTGTCTGGGCCAGATTGCTGAGTACAGACAGTCACTGGTGAAATGAAGGCTGCAAGAGCTTGTACTAGTGGGAGTTGTAGCACTGTGCCTTATCTGCTACTCATGAATAACACCTGCACCCACCCACTTTTAAGGAAATTATATAGTTCAAAATTCTAATAAAACCTGCTAAGTGCTTTATGAGGCACTGGGATATTTTTAGTTTCATGTGATGAAGCATGTCCTGAAATAACCTAGTGCAATATCAGATGAGTTAGTACAGTCACAGCCCACATGGAAAGATGACTTTACAAATTTTGAAAATCATGGAAGTTATTCAATCAGTTCTGGGCAGCTTACTGGATAAATTGGGTGTCAAATCAGGGTGATCACCGGCTATCTGATAGCCTAATACTTAGATGCTTTTTGAAGCTGAGAAAACAGGCTGTTTCTATTAAAAAGATCATTTGGGGAGGGGCAAAAAAATCTCTGATATAATCTATTTCTGTTTTTTACATGGGTGTTAGGGGTTCTACTACTTATGTGGAGACCGGAGGTGAAACAGGGTTCACTTTTCTTCTGATCCAGTTTCTTGCTACTGAGTCAAATGGGAGGTGCAGTTTAAAATTATCATGAGGGGAAACCTCCTGGACAGTGGCCAAACATTCTGTCTTCACATTGCTCAAAGTCTGTGCCAGCTAGTTTGGAATTTAAACTCTGATCTCCTGCCCGGTGGCACAATGAATTGCCACAAGACTGTCTGTCTGGCTTCAATTAAAATCTTTCAAATCTTTTGCACTTTTTATAGACTTAAAATGTTCTTGTGTCCTTTGCAACCACTTCACCCCCATCCCCACCAATCTCCATTCATTTTGCTTGTCAAGCAGCCCAACACCAAATATGCTGTTTTTCTTTGACCTATATTGCAATGCAAAGCTACATGATTCTTTAATTCACTGCCAAATAAAGCTGTTGTTATCTCTGGATGGATAAAGGGAACTAGGCCAAATGGTGATAAAGTCTCAGGGATGAAATGAGATTAAACCAGTTCTACCTCACCTTATTATTTGTTAATTATATGTGCGCTGGTCAGCGGAGCTCACTGTCTGTCTAATCATATGTCTAAAGGTCAATTAAAACGGGTTGATGTCTGCAAATTACTATCTAGTGTAAAGTATTAACTGGCATAAGGGTTATGACTGTCCTTTTCTCTCTCTTTGTCTTTTCAAGACATTTTCAGGGCATGATACATAACGTATAAAATCACAGTGTGCTTTTCAAACGCAAGAGGTTTTCTCCCTCTCCTTTTATTTTCTTTAAAATTCAAAATGACTTGGCAATCATAATTCTAATGCAGATCTCCAACCAGGTCAAAGAACTACTTCTTGTTTCTTTTCTAATTAACACTTGGCAATATTGTTAAGGAAAGCATTACTCAGGGAGCTGGAGTCACATTAGCACCAAAAACCTCTCCAGGGCATCAAGCAATGCTGAGAAGCTTCCATGGAAGCCTTTCTAAAACAGTTGCTCACTTTACATCTTTGCTGTCACTGCATAAACACAAATCCCTCTATAAAATGGTTGACTTAAAACTAAACTCAGTAGGCAAATTTGTTTGGCTTGTTGAGGGAGAAGGAAAGGGAGAGCTGAAGTTTAGTAACTTGGCCTCTGCTAATTGAAAATACATGCAACAAAGAAAGCTGCTGCTGAGGCAGAGGTGTAACCATGAAAAATGCTGCTGTTTTCAGACTGCTTCAGCATATCCTAGCAAACCAAGAGCTATGACTCCTGGCTTCTTTTCCCTCTTGGCCTCAGCTGCTCTTTCATAGACATCATGGCACCAGAATAAAACAAGTGCAAGTGACCAGGTCCTCTCACTGTCTTGTCCAAGCAGCTCCTCTGGAGGCAGCATATGCTGCTCAGCAGGTGAGAGGAGGATTTGCAGCCTCACAGATCCCCTGCTGTGAAAACACCCACCTTGCCAGCCTGCCCTACCATTTCAAAGGAGGGACTAAACTAAAAACGGTGGGAAGAGGTCTAGTACACAGAGGCCATGAATAAAGAGGTATAAGAGGGCAGGGCATAAGGTAGGAATGCAGGAGCGCAAGAGAGAAAAGCAATATAGACAGAAGAGAAGGCTGTCAGAAAAATATTTCTCACTGCAATGTCCTCTAGCTGAAACAGGTGTGAAAGAGGCTCATGGGAAAACAGAATCAAAGCATTAAAATGGACAGTTTTATGCGTAACTGGTCTTTTGGATTTCAAATGGTTCACAGGTCAGGAGCAAGAAGTGGAGTACTTACATTCAAAACGAGAGCATACACAATCTGAAAGATAGAAACCTGAATAAATGCCAGAGTTTCAGGCAGTGTAATTTCTCTGAGACAGGACACATATGGAATAAGTTGTCATCAAAGCAAGGAGCATTAGCAGATGTCTAGACATCTTTATGAAAAGAGAGGCACTGTCGGGTATAGCATGACACAGCAGGGTGATGAGATTGCTTTTAAAAGTGGACTGTCTCTTTTTTATTTTTTTTCTAGAAGAATAGCTCCCTGAATCTTTGCAGGAGCAGGCTGACATTCCTCTGGAAACCTAACTGCTGTAACACATATAAATGACTATTTCAAATTGCTCAGAGATAGTTCAGTCAGAACTGTTCATGCAGAAATTTGAGTTCTTCTAGCAGACTCTGATTATATTCATATCAGGAAAAGCCATCAGAGCATCTTGTTTCAACCCAAATGTATTATCTGTCTTCAGTGTCACTCATTTCTGGATAGTGCATATTTTGTAGACAGGCACCCTTTACCATTAGGTACTGACATACCAGGATGTGAACTATGCATCCTTGGTACTCTGTTGTAGTAACTGATCGCCATAACTGTTTACACACATGTTTTAATTTCATATCAAATTTGCCTGGCTTCAGTTTCCAGCCTTCCACTACTTGATGAAGGAGCTGGCTTTGCTTTTACTTAATGTATTCATCTTCTGAAGATAACTTTATGCTGCACTCAAGTCGCCAGCTGCAACCAGCTGTCTGAGTGAGAGAACCCACATCCAGCTCTTCAGAGTCACTGCACCTCCCACTGTGGGGAAACACCCAAAATGCAAATTCTTCTGTACTTGCAAAATGGGTACACTTACCTAGGCTGGCTGGCTCAGTGTTGGTAACAGTGTGTCTCCACGGCACTAAAGTTTCACTTATTTAAAGCAAATTTGGGGCAGTGGCAAAAACTGACAGCTGGTGAAGTAACTATAGCAGAAAGGTGCATTTAGAGAGTAGCTTCATCACAACATCACAAACCTTTCAACCTGCAGTAGTGCTGAGGGAGACCTGACAGAGGAGGTAAGCCTATCTACAAGCTCATGTATGTACGGGAGATGGTAAACAAAGAGTTTTCTTCAGCTTTACATTTTTTTCTGTTTATTCTCCTGTTTCTTTTCGATCTACATGATTTTGTCAAAATATTAGTCCACTTTGGTTTTCAGTTTTATGCTTTACTGTCCATAAAATTTACATATGCATATACACAAATCAAAATACAAATAATAATAATGTCTCTTGCATTTTTTCCTTTAAGCATCAGGTAAATTAAGGCTTACCAGAAACACACAGAATTTTCTGAGTAGTTAACAAAATCTTATAAATAGTTTACTTGGAGGCCATTAACTAGCAGTGTATCTAAGAGGTCAATTCTGATACCAATACCACTCAACATCTTCATTAATAGTATGGATGATGGGGCAGAAGTGTACCCTCAGCAAGTTTGCTGGTGACACAAAATCGTCAGGAGTGGCTGATAGAACCAGAAGGTTGTGCTGCCATTCAGAGGGACCTCAACAGGCTGGAGAAGTAAACCCATGCACCAGTATGTGCCAGGTTTGACAGTTTAAGTAGCAGCTTTGCAGAAAAGGACCTGGGTGTCCTGGTGGACACAAAGTCAAACGTGTCAGCAATGTTCCCTCGTCACAGAGAAGACTAACAGTGTCCTTGGCTACACTAGGACAAATGTTGCCAGCAAGCCAAGAGGGGTGATCCTTGCTCTTTATTCAGCACTGATAAGAATTCTGTGTTTAGTTCTGGGCTCCTCAGTACAAGAGGAACAAGGACAGACTTGAGACAGTCCAGCGAAGCACCACAAAGGTGTTTATGAGACTAAGAGTATCTCTCCTGTGAGGAAAGGTTGTGAGAGCTGTAACTGTTTAGCCCAGAGAAGGCTCAGGGAAGAATAAAAACAGTACACTTTCCACTTTCAATGTATGAAAATACCTAAAGGGAGAGCATAAAGAAGACAGAGCCAGACTCCTTTCAGTGGTGCCTGGTGACAGGACAGGAGGCAATGGTCACACACCATTTTATAGCCACCTTTTGTACAATTGATCTTATCTAAGGGGGACAAATATGAGATAAAGCAAATGTAATATGTGAATTAGGCTCCGATATTTGGCAAGTGTTCAGTATTGCACAAGGAAGAAACAAAGCAACCTATCCTTGTTCTAAATTTAATTCAAAACAGCCTATGTAAAATGTGGATTAAAGATGCTGTTTGAAGGTCTGTTAATAAGTATTAGTGGTAAATGGCATTGTATTGAATGGGAGAAAGCAAATAATAGTATGGAAAGGAATCACTGCTAAGTCCTGTAGTAGTTAACATCTTTGTTAATGATCTGGAAACTGGATTAATGGAATGTTAATGAAACTCACAAATGAATATCTGTTGAGTTGTTTCAGAGAGAGATATATAAAATAATGGGATGGTATGGCATGGAAATGTAAGCTAGAAAGATAACAAACATTTAAGAAAATCATACTTTATCACAGAGAGAAAATAAGTGCATTTGTATACATATATACATGTTTATATACATAAAATGAAAAGGGAATATGAAGGAGTAATATCAAAAACCACTAAAGGAATGCAAACTACCTCAGGTATGAGGCGGAGCAACACAGACAACCATGGAGTTTCAGGCTTCCTAACTGTCAGTTGAAGAGTCTTAATTGTGCTTAATGTCACAATACATGGGCTTCTCAAAATCTCCAGAACATTCAAGCATATGATATCTCTGTAAGGAAAATATTTTAAAGATAATCATTTGAATACACTTATATTTTTATCTTGCAGATAGGAAATCAGATACAGGAAGATTATTAACTAGAACCAATAAAGGACTTTCCTATAACAGTAGTAACTATGTTAAAAGTGATAGTCGGCCTGAAATGAATATAATGAATTAATTCAAGGCATCAGCTCTGCTTCGTACCCTGGCTCTCTTCCAAGCTGCACTAACTTAATAGTATGAACATTTTCTCTAGCAAGAAAACCAAGCTTCTATCACCTCTGTGTAGACAGAACTTCCTAACTGAGAGCTTTAACTAGTACTAAAACTGGTTTTTCCACAACTACAGGAGGGACTTCAAACTTACTGGCCATAAAAATGACAGAGAAGAATGAGAACAAAGAAAGGTAGTGGGTTTGAATATAGGAAATACAACACACAAAATCTGTTTGATTCCAGAAGAAAATGTTCTCTATTACCAAGAGTAATGAAATAAAATATAATTCTAAATCCATTTAAGAGCTAGCTGTTACATTTATAACTGCTGTACCTCTTTAATCAAGAATCCTTGACAAAGGGATCGTCTTCCAAAACTGTAAATATATCAGTACTGACATAACAAGTCAGGATTATTTTTAAAGTTCCTGAGATCTTGATGACCTCCCTCTTCACCTACCAGAACTCTGCCTTTTGCTACACTGCTAATCTGGCTATAAGGCTCATAGACTTCAAATTACTATGTGTGACGAAAAACACTGTTTCAGTGTAGACCCACTTTACTGCTTCCAACTTATTCAGAAAATTCATGTACCTTTTTTGCATAAACAAGTTCTAGGCCGGATCAGAATGTTAGCTACCTGCGACACTGTAACTTTGGTGTGACCTTGTCCTCTGCCCTTTGAGCTGGCATGAAAGCATGAACTGGTTTTATTTCCACAGATTTGTATTCTGGTCACCAGGACCAAATCCAGATCAGATTCAAATTGTTTTGTTATCTAGTAATGTTTGTCCATTACTGATTGTTGAAGCATGACCTTAACATACTCTTGAAGTTTTTAAAAAATGTACATGTTAATTCCATCACTGGCTTTCTCTGGATACAGATTATTGGAGATTAATGATTCTTTCCTCCTCTTTTCTTCCTTTACTAGTTTATACCTGTGATGAATATTCCTGGAGAATAGAAATTATGTGAGCTTAAAGGTTCTTTCTCCTTTCTTCCTATTAAGCTTGTTACTTCATGTTCTTAGTTATTTCTTTATTTCTTTCTATTAGTTATACATATATTCTATAAATCTCATGATTTTTGCTAACAGCCTTCAGAGGTCTCCATAGATTAAATCAGCTGTGGTCTGAGATCCAAAATGTTAAAGTCTTCGGTACTGATGTACTCACTTACTCCAACACTTATATTTTGAAGAAAAGTACTCATTCTGCTGTAATTTTGTGGAGACCAGTGTTAATCTTTTCATCATCATAGCTGATGTTACAGCGTTCAAAGTCATAACACATTTGATAATGGGAAAACATTATCTACATCATTTTCAGTGTCAAAGAGAGTTCAGGAATTTGTCACAATGTGAAATATGGATTCAGAGATGCTTATGTGTGTCATTGTTGTAATTTCTGCTGTCCTGTGTGAATCTAGGTCTGAGGCTCTGAACTGCTCTCATGTCGCATAGTTCATAATTCCAGCAGTACTCTCCCACCTATGTCTGAATTGAATAGTGTTTATTTAAGGGGCTGGAGGAGTTCTTGGGCTCATATTAAACATGTGCCAGGCTGTTGGCTAGCAGCTCTTCAAGACAAGCAATTGCATCCGCTATTCAAGGTTACTTAGGGTTATTCAGTCCTCCTAACTTTAGCCATATAATTTACTTGTCTCTCAAAGTCAAACTCCTGCTCTGAATAGTCCCCTGGAGGAGCTTGTCTTTTTGCAGTAATTATATAGATTGAGGTGACTGGCCCCATACCTTAGTCATACTCAAAAAACTAAAGTTGAATGCTGTTAAGATCCCTTTATTGTGTTTCTCTTTTCCTGAGTAAGTGGTCAAACTTCTTGGCTGTTGTTATGAAAGGACATTTCTTTAAAAGAACTGTTGTAGATACTTACAAGAAGCAACATTCAGGACTGTGGATACCAGGTAGAATGTGGGTGTTGGTCTCTTCTCCCAAGTAGTAAGTGATAGGAGAAGACGAAATGGCCTCAAGTTATGCCAGGGGAGGTTTAGATTGGATATTAGGAAAATATTCTTCACAGAAAGAGTTGTCAGGCATTGGAACAGGCTGCCCAGGGAGGTGGTTGAGTCACATGGTCACCATCCCTGAAGGTGTTTAAAAGATGTTTAGACAAAGTTCTTAGGGACCTTGGTTTAGTGCTGGAGTTAGGTTAGGTTATGGTTGGACTCGATGATCCTGAGGGTGTCATCCAACTGAAATGATTCTGTGATTCTAAAAGGCCTTAAAATTGAGCCCTTTTGAATCCCACTAGTGACTGGCCAGTAGGCAAATGTTACTCCATTTACTACAAACTCTTTGAGCCTGACCCTTCAGCAAATTGTTTACTCATTGTAATGTGTACATGTCTAGTTCTATGCTGGCCATTTTTTCCAAGAGGATGGTATGAGAGACAGTATCAAAAGCCCACATCCACTGCCTTTCCTCCATCCACTAGGTGGGTAACATTGTTATGAACTGTTCTCAGTTAGTAAGGCACGACTTTCCCTTCATGAATCCATGTTGTCTTTGACTGATGACTGGGAGTATTTTTCAATAACTCCCATAACAGTCTCTATAATTTTACCAGGCACCAAAGTAAGACTGACAGACCTATAATTGCTAGGGTCTTCTTTCTTGCCCTTCTTGAAATCTGCAGTAATGTTTGCTAGCTTCCAGGTGACTGGGACCTTTCCAGATTCTCAATACCATTGATAAATAACAGAGATGTCTCACAATAACATCAGTCAAGTCTCTCAGTACCCTGAGATGAAACCTGTCAGGCTTCATAGACTGGTCTTAAATGCTTACACTAGGAATGGACACCTAAACAGCTTTGCAGATTTTGATTACTTTTACTAGCCATTAAAGCATTTCTTAAATAAATTTGTTACTCTTAAAAATATTTTATGGTGTTTAGTTTTAGGATATATGTGACAAACTTTCAGGAATATAAAAAAAATTTCAGAGCTTTGGCCTTCATCAGACTTTGAAACCAACATAATACAGATTGGTTTTGTTTGTTTGTTTGTTTGTTTGTTTGTTTGTTTTTCCCAAGGTTACACATTGGAGTCAAATGTGTCAACCCATGTGTATTAAAAGATCAGATTGATTATACAGGCAGGTTCCTTACTGTGCTTTTGTTGTTGCTGTTGAAGTCTTGGTAACAAGAGTGACAAAATTAAAGTTCTTCTTCAGCACCACATAAAAGAGGTAAATCACCTGGGAAAATAAGCTGTAGCTTATTACTCATCATTAATAACAATTGAAACACTGCCTTAGTTCCATTCAGGGTGTATAGTGGGAAAGTAGGAATGTTTGAGACAAGTTTAACTATAGAGTGAAGCAAAAGTGTCATGATGTAATCAGTCACATAAACTGATCTTATATGTAAATTCTAAATTGCCTTTTGTGGTTTTGGAATCCACTAATTGTTTTCAGGAACACCAGATAAGTGACTTGATAATTATGGCAGTTGCTATGTGTTTTGTGATTGTTTACAGAAGCCTCTACACATATCAAGTTGCCATCATCCTGGGTTCTATATAAATCAACATAATGCATGTTTCTTCTTTGTCACAATCCTTGTGGTATAGATTTAATTCTACTTTCATTCTACTGTCTTCAGAGAGCTCTTTAAACAAATATGCAGCTCATTAACAATACATTTAAACTAATTAATTTTATTTTGTGATCACCAGCATGCCCAAGGCTACAGAGGCAACACTAAGATAATGAATCAGAACTTTGGCCACTGCATTTACTCCTCTTCTGACTTGAGAACCCTCCTACACCAGAAGAGACTCAATTATTTGTCTTGGGAGAATGTATGCTTTGCAGCAATTTGTCATGGAGAGCACAGTTCTAAGTAGAACAAGCAATAATGAATCTGTCTGTCTGTCTGTCTGTCTGTCTATCTATCTATCTATCTCTCCTCTTTGCCTCCCTCCCTTATCACCCATGAACCCATCCAAGAGCATTGCTAAAAGGAAGGTAAAAAACTTGAAATAACTGTAGCAGAGGCTAATATGTCTGAAGTGACTAGTAGAAAAGATGTTTGCCAGATGGTACCTAGTCCTGTATATCTTCCTCATAAGTAAGATTCATAAGTAGATTGAGGTTTGGTCTATCTGAAAAACCTCTCTAGACTATTCTGTCAGAAAAGTCCAGGAAATGTCCCTTTTTCTCTGACAAGGAGCTTGCAGAGTACTCTATTAGCCTCATCTTTTCAATCTACAGCTTAATCTCAGTGGAGGACTCCCGACCAATTACTTTATGAAAGCAAGGTCTAATTCTTCCATCTAAGATTATAATTTAATTTCCATGTTTTTAAACTAACCACTTTTGAAAGTTTATACCATATTATTTTGTTTTGTAATTAAGATAAATTAACTTAATAAATGAAATATACAAATGGAATTTCCTTGTCAGGTTCAGGTCAAATAAACTATTTTGTAGTTTTGTGTTTTGCCAGAAGATGCAAAAAATTATATCCACATGAATTGTTTCCTCATCTAGTTTTCAATTTTAGCCTAGCAGAAAACTGTATTTTTTTCCTATTATTATAAGTCTGCCTTCCCTGCAGTGTTTAATAATGTTATAAGTATCTGAAGAGAAATTCTACTGTGGTATAAGTTAAATCCACCAGTGTACATTAATAAATATAAGCAGACAATAAAATCATTTAATTTATCCTTACTTTCAGTGGTGTAAATTAAAGTACTAAAAGAAATGCAAGACACACAAAAGTATCTGTGTTGTGCCTCCCAACTCAGCAATGCCTGACAATTGAGGATCCATAAAACTCTGGAAAGTCCTTGAACACATTCATAAATCTAAGATGCTTAAAGTCTCTAGATGCCATGAAAATAAGATACAGCCTTTGAGAATTTCTTAGCAGTGTTTTGTTTGCTTAAAAAGTCTCAGGGACCTTTTAAGATACTGTCAGAAGAGTCTGAGCCCAGATTCCTAACTGAAGATTTCTCAAACCTTTTTTTTTGTCTGGTTTTATTTCAGGGCACAAGCAGAAAGAAAGAAAAACAAAAACAAACAAACAAACAAAAAACAAAACAAAACAAAACAGCACCACCAAAATCAAAACAAAAACCGAAGCAAAAACAAGTAACTGAAGCTGAATCATCTGCTTCATTAAGATGACTCTGCATCATAGGCATTTGTTATTGTTTATACATTTCATACTAATAAATAAAGCCTATAAGGCTTATCAAAGGACCACATTGGTGTTGCAATATCAAACCAAGTGGGTGTGATACATTGAATTAGACCTGAACTTAACTCAAATTTGATCAATTTTTTTGCCTGCTTCCTATTTAGTTTTCTGACTGGCACCAATTTTCTGTTTTTCTTTGGTTCTGGTGTGAATGACACTCTGTAACATCTTTCCTCCTGTGTTACATGTCCATAATCTTTTAACAGCTCAGCTTGAGCTTGTACTATCACGTCTGCTCATGCTTAATCGCCTATACTGATCCATTTGAACTTGTTATCACAATAACTAGGCATTTCAGATGTATCTCAATGTTTAGATGTGACTTGCTGACTGCTCAGTTGTTTGTATGTGCTGATGTCATGCTCACTACCTTAAAACTATCATGAAGATTCAGAGTAGAAAGCTCATTTTTTAGAAAATGTCCTAGGTCCTAAGAAGGTGCAGTTTATGCAACATCCTCTGTATGCAGATGTCTGTTTGTGTCTCCTCTCCTCAACACCAAAAAAAGAAAATAAATCTCTTTAAATGCTAACTATCTTCAATAAATTTGTCAGAGGGGTAGGAATCTTGAACACAAAAGTATGCTCCCAAACATTGAGAAAATAGAGCTGAGTAAAGCAATCTGTACATTTCTTCCTAGAAAGAGAAAGGCTCAGCTCTCCATTTGTTACATGTGACTGAATACAAGGGTGGGAGAGAGACTCAGATTTTGTCCACTCAGGGGAAAATATCTCCAAACAGACCACTGCCAATCATGAGACATAAACCAGTAGGAAACTAGGCTTTATCCATTTTGGCAGACTCAAAATGACTTGTTCCTCTCATAGATTTAACTTCTCCAGCTGGACAAATTTAATTTCTTTTTCTTCTCTTTTGTAGGTCTTATGCTTTGATGAGGGCTTCTGGGATGAGACAAATTAAGGTTCATGCTATTTAGCTCAGCTACAACATCACAGTGGTAAGTCTCTACTGGTTTTGAACCTACCTATTCATGGCACTACCCTGTGCCAAAGAACCATGTGAGTCATCTGAAACGATCTCAGATATCTCTACATGATGCTACATTGTGTGGTCATTCAAGGATTTATCTATATCCACTACTTCATACCAGAATGTTCTCCTTAGAAGCCTTCCATTGGGATAGTTACATGTTGAGGCAAGCAGCACAGGCCTTCTCTGAGTTGGGATGGAAGGGGTTAACTGAGAGGACAAAACACTTGTCTTGTTTACCAATCTCATCCTGAAATGGCTGCATTGGAAGTAGAGATAAACATTTCTTTTTCTCCCTGGCCTACTAGTAGATACTTGGGAATACAGTTAAGAGTTTGAAATAAGTTCCTGTCATGCTGGAAGTTTGAATTAGCCAATTAAACACAGTTCATTAGTGATATTTGTAGCCCATGTTGTGCTAATTAAAACAAAATTATTTTTCCATTATTATTTGCATACTGTTGTACTTCAGTTATGCACTTGGAAGGATAATACTGCCTTGAGATGCCAGTTTTTTGGCATCACTCGGTGCTAATGAATGGAAAGACACACTATATTCTTAAGCTGTACTAGAGCTTCTTGTTCTTCTGTTTCAAATATTTCACAACTAATCAACTATGAAATAACAACTGCTTCAGAGCTTCTGTTAAAGAACTGCTTGTTTCTATAGTGACATGCAAAATCTACTTTATAAACTCATTCTCATGTTAAAAAATAAAGTCCCTGTAGACTTTCCAGATTGCAAATTAGTTGGAACTGGGAGAAAATACACTGAGGCACACTTAGAGGGGAAAACAAAATAACAGACCTAGGGGCATAGTGGCCAAGGAGGTGCCTCTAGGTCTCTAGATCAGTGTGATTTCCTGTTGTATTCTAAGGCCATGATCAAGGCAAGTTAGGTATTCCAGAAGTGACTGTGCCTATATAGGCACAGTAAACTTGGAGTATCCATGCTCATCTGGGTGCTTTGAGATTTAAGACACTACCAGATCAAAAAGAATTCAGGGATGAGAAAACTTCAGATAAAGAAAATATCAACAGAACTGACTTGTGAATACAGCTGTGAGGACTGATCCATTTGGTTTTCCAAGTCACAACAGCAGTGAAACATAATTATTAACTTATGTTAACCGAAAACATCTAGCCAAACTTTAAGCCTCTTCATAGTCTCAGATGGAAAAAAGCTGAAGAATTTCTTCAATAAAGACATGTGAGTAAAAAGTAAGTAAATTTGTACTACAGATTTACAAAGCTAGCAGCAAGGCGCTATATAGAGCAAGGCGCTAGCTGTATTTGTAAAGTTAATGATATTAAGGCTATCTTAAGAACTTTCAAGATTGTATCCTCTGAGTTGCATGAACTTTCTCAGTTGCTGCGAAGGTGGCTTTGAGGCATCATCTCCCATGACTACTGGTTAACTGGCAAATCTATTCAAAGTCTATTTTATCATTACCCTGTGGCATTAGAACTGTTTTATTCCATTTCCCTGCATAAATAAGTTAGCAACTAAGCAGGAGTATTTAGCCAGTGGTAAATGCTTTTACCAAAATCTTTTCACCACAAAATATTTGTGGAGGACAGAATGAAGAGGGTGGCTAAATTAAAAAAAAAGAAAAGTTGTAAAACATTCTTTAACTGGGCTAGTCATTGACATCCATAATAGCTCATTGAACCTAGTGGCATCCATAATTAAAGCTGACAGAAGCCTGGGCAAAATTGCTAATTGATGTAAATTCTAAGGTTATTTTTTATTTAAACTGGCCATTAAGGAATTTCCATGGTGTTATGGTTCATGGGCATTGATACATTGGGAAGTCTCAACGTTTTTCAAACTGCTGTCCTGGATCCGTGAAGGTCAGTAGCACAGAAATGTGTACGGTAACTTTATCCTGAAGATGATTCTTCTAGGCTTGGAAAACTAGTTTGTGGCCTGCTGCAGTGAGTGATACTCATCATCTGAGAAAATTGTGGTACCATACATCACAGAATCTAGGTTTCAATAAAGAAAAGTATGGGTCTCAATAAATGTCTCATATTGCTAATTGAGTGGCATCTAGATTATCCAGAATTGTTAAACTATGCACAGCAGGTGGTAAAACATAACAAAATCCCTAAGAATCATAAATATAGTTTATGAACTTGTTATTAAAACAAACCACAATATAGATTTTTAAAAATAGTACAAAGAAACTAAAATCACTACAATGAGTTAGATGAGGCTGTAAACCCCCTTAGAGAAATGAAACAGTACTTTTGTGAGAGGAGGGACCACACTACTTATTTATATCAGACAACAATATCGAGAGTTTCTGACCTTCTGAAACTCCATCATATTCCCCTAGGGTAGTTTCCACAGTCATCACTTGCATCAGCACTGCATTTGCGTGGCTTCTCAGTGAGTCAAAGTGGCAGAAAGCTGACTGTAGATAAATAAATCCCTTGTTTTTCACCTGAGTCAGTGAGTTGATCTGACTTAGTAGCAATGCAACAGCTCAAGAAGGGAGGAGGAACATTGTTTGTGTCAGCAGCCCAGTTTTATAACTAGTTAATCCAATTATGAAACACCCCCCTTGAAGTACATTTTCTTTCCTCTCTCTTCTTGAAATTACTGTGGCAGCCCGTAGGTCTTTTCCATTTTTAACCTTTCACCCCCTTGTAAGAGTAAGACTTTCAGATTCCTGTTTCCCATCAGCTGTATACAAAAATTCAGACTCAAGGGTCTATAAATCCTGTCTCTTTTAAAAGCACTTGGATGTGTCATTATTGAGACAAAATCTATAATCAGTTTTCATAATCATTTACAGTTAATCATGGTTTTGCATGACAGTCATATCCAATTTTAGGTAGTTCTAACAACCTGTGGAAAAAAAAACAACATTATTTTACACAACTGAATTTCAAAAGTGCATTTAGTGTAATTGCAGAGAAAATGTGTGAAAACCTTTAGAAAACAAATGCCAGAGCTCCTCCTTCTAGTCCACCTTACCTTTTTCTCACTTGAGAACTGCATTTGTCTGTCATACTCGTAATCTCCAACCAAAACACCATCCTTTCCCCTTCCTTAGCAAGACTAATTATTTAAGAGGTGTATTCTTAAGGAGGAGTCAGGAAGATGCCTATGATTAACACAGACTGAGATCACATATTGAAGGATATATTTTCATCTCTTTGATCAAAGCAAATGGTATAATGAGAGAATCAGACCTTGTTTTTCTCACTGAAAGGGAGAATACAGAAGGACAACACTGTTGATGTTAAGATGTTCTAAGGGAAGTGTGATGCGGCAGGGAGTAGAGGTGTTTATAACTGGTTGTTCAGAGAAGTGGATTCAAAGGTCTATTACATGTAAGGTGTCAGGTGTCATAGAATCATAGAACATCCTGAGTTGGAAGGGACCCACAAGGATTATTGAGTCCAACTGCTGAACCCCACGTTTCACACCATGTGTCCGAGGGTGTTGTCCAGTCTCTTCTTGAACACTGTCAGGCTTGGGGCCGTGACACCTTCCTGAGGAACCTGTTCCAGTACTCCACCACCCTCTGGGTGAAGAGCCTTTTCCTAATGTCTTAGGAAATAACATCCTAATTTCCTAATAACTTAGGAGATATTTGAGGTGGGGTTATATGAAATATAGCACAGGGATCTTCAGCTCTGCTTTCAGCAGTCTGCTATTCCTCTTTCCTTATATGGTCTCTAGACCTCAACGATGAGTGGATTTGTTATGAAAACAGTAAAAAAAAAAAAAAAATCCCTTTTCTTACTCCCTGGGAAAAAAAACCCCAAAACATATAGATGTTATATTATTGAGTCAATTTGGCTAAGCAAAAAATAGAGCCAGTAAAGAAGATGAAAGAAGAGGAGGAGCAGGACCTTTTCTTTTGGTAGTGATTGACTTTGCTGTCTTGTGTAACTTCACCGTTAGGAATTTTTTACATAAAGTGTTTCCTTCCTTGGCAAGACTATGTTAAGATATCATTCTGCTCTACAAGAGACAACCACATTCAGCTGTATAAAGACCTAGAAGATGTGGGCTGATTTATCTGCTTGGTTTTGGCATTTTTTTTGAGAGGTACGTTAAAGTCAAGAGTAAATTAATGATTTTGGCCCATAAACACCTAGAGCAACACGAGTTGTTCTGTGCCAAACTGTGTCAAAATGTTGATCTGTGCACGACCACTCTGGTGTCAAGGAGGGCAGGGAAGAGCTTTAGTAGTGAAGAAATTTGCTGCCTAAGTATGCTACTAAGTGCATCTGAGGAACTAAACACTGTCAAACCTATCTAAAAAGTACTGCAATGTCCATTGTTGTGTTGAATTTTTGCAGAAATGCTCCTTTACTTTAGTGATGTGCCTTTGCATATTTCTTCCTTCTGCAACTTTCCTTTAACAATATTCCCCTTTGGCAGAAAGGAATATTTAAAAAAAATCTTTGTGGATGACACTCCTTTACACACTTACACTCTCTGTACTGTCCAACTATTTCTTTACCATCCAACCCACAAAGGCCAATTCACACAAGTCTCCTATTACTTATCCTGCAGAAAAAGAGTAGCGATGCTGTTTGTAAAACAGATGTCCTTTCTTACACGTGTAAACAAAAAACCCCTCACCCCACCATGTGATTTAAGATACCGCTCCTTAATTATCAGCTGTTTTTTAGGGACTGCCCTACTCATCCTTCTTCTGTTCTGCCACCAGGATAACTGCTATCTTCAACCAGGGTCCTGTGTATACTCTACTCATTGTTAGCCATTTGTAAAAAAAGCCCATTGGACTTGTTTATGGTGTTCATGAGGGGAATTTGATCCTCTTGACTAATCATCTTTGATCCAAAATAACATTTCCTTGTAACGTTTGGTAACCTGGAAAAGCAGAGTATAAAGAAGTGAGGGACGAAACTCACTGTTTTACTGACTCTGGTCTAAGTGTTAGCTCATAAATAGTTTTTCTGATTGAAAGGTTTGCAGAGCCTGTGAAAAACCATGGTGATTTACATTTGTATTGTCAACTGGTATAAACCAAAATGCCAGCTTTGAGAGAATAAAATTTCCACTGTCACACCATAGTATTTTCAGTGATGTTTTGGGGGTCTTTCAGTGTGTAATACAGCTAGTGAATGAGCTGTAAAAATATCTATTATACATTTTGGACAAAAAATTATGATAGTAGTTCAAAATTATAGGGTAAGAGTTGTTGGATAATCTATCACTGGTAAACTAACAGCGATTTTTTCCAAAAGGTTTCTCACCCATCAACTCCTGATTAAGCTAGATTTTCCTAAGTGCTAAGATTCTATTTAGGCATCTAAATGAGGTACGAAAATTTCACAAGTAGTCTCTTTGCTAGCTGCGGGATGCTGAGCACTGTGGAATAGATGACCTCTTTATAAGGTCTTTGCATGGAAACAGGGGTTTTTAGAAAACTGTGAATTAAGTGGTAAAAACTCATTTTCATGAACTCATCTGTAATATTGTCTCCAGTTATATCTAGTTAATGTATTCCTAAGAGTGTCTCCTAAACTAATAATCTTGAGTCATAATAATAGGGCCGACCTATCAATACATCATCAATTTTCTAGAAACAAAGACTCCAGTCTACAGACGTAACTCAAGCAATAAAATCTGTTAATGATTTAATTTTAAATGTCAAAAATTCCATTTCAAGTGTCCCTGTATAAACATTAAAAATAAAGTGGTACAAATCAGTGTCTGTGGTAAGAAATGCATAATGAAGTGCTACATGAGTGGTAGGAAGGAAATTAAAGTACAGATGATATGTGTGTTGCAACAGCAAACAACGTGTCAGATCCATGTCAGGGGAAGACCTGGAAATAAAGCAATTCCTATACCAATTTCTTGGTTTCCATAAAAAGGAACTGCAGTGCAGACAGTATATCCCAAGAGGTAAATTTTGCAACAGCCAGAGAGTCTCAGAATGATATACACAGGAATAACATAATCTGTAACCCAATAGTCCGTCATCTTCTTCTCTATAACTATGTATAAAGGTATTGAAGTCCTTGATGGGAATACGACTTTTTGAACTTTCTTCTCTGTAAGGATCTGAAAAATGAATGTCCTGCATAAACACAGGATACTTTGTTTTATCAGGCTGCTGGATTTGACAGAGGGCTCCTCATACTGTATGTTTAAATGAAATATAAAATGAGTGATTTCACATTTATCTCCTGTTTCCATGAGATATTATGGGATCGGGTAAATGAGTGCAGGTTCCCGTCTCATGTTCTGAATCACTTCCATAGTTTGCACTCTTGGCTGAGGAAAGATGAAATTATGTATGACATGCAAACGAGATATGCTTTATAGGTAAAAATGGCATGTGATTGTTGTGTCAACACACACACACTTTAGTCAAAGCAAACCATTTTTAAGATATGTGTTGAGGCTACATATGCCACATAAGGAGTGCCATGACTAAAATTTACTAGAACATTTCTCTAATAACACTTATGTTGGAATTAAAAATGGTAAAAACACTGATATGCCAGAAAAGCTGGCACCATAATCAGATTTTAGAGGAGTTAGGAGAAAAAGGTAATGGATACCCTGAAAACTCCAGTCCAGTGAAGCCTGCGATAGTGGAAATTGCACTGATGTCAGTCTAGGGAAAAATCAAAGGGCACATCTGCATGGGACACTGTAGGCAGACAAAACCTCATTTTATGCAGGCACTGAGCCAGCAGGACCTGGGAAGTGTGACATCGATCTAAAAATCATGTAGCCATTTTACTGCAGCAACACAAGCACGTACCTCTTGATCTTCTCTGGGTATATTATTTTTAGGACCAGCAATACACTGATGCTGCAATGGCCCTTGTCAGGTGGACTTTTTCAACTATCTTTATCTGTGTTAGCATCCACCATGCAGACTCAGATAAAGCCTAATTGGACATGTTTTTTGTTACTAGGCTAAAAGTCAGATGGGACAGGGCAAAACCACAGGAGAACCTGAATCTAGCCCTCAGTTTGGGTACATGAGAGTAACAATATCACATCAAAAGGTATGCAGGAAGACCACTAGGTGAAGAGATATGTACAGTCTAACTGGTGGGATTACATACTTGAGATGCAATTTTCACCTCTGTAGGCAAATCTCTTGAATTTGAACTAAAAAGAACTTCAAATATGAATGACAATTAAGCATATGACCATTTTCACTTGACACACCAGAAATTACTGTTTTTACCAGTGCTCAAAATTATATAAACAGTTATTTTCAGTCTCTTGGGGCCAGGGCAGAAAGCTCAGTTTGACTAGGGGGAAAGTAAACCAAGATTTTTCTTCTGGTGTTTTGTAAGAAATTGGATGGACAGATAGATAGATAGAGAGATATAGATATAGATATAGATATAGATACAGATATAGTTTTATATGGTAGCTTGCCTGCCATATTTTAATATTTTGTGCATGGTGCTAGGAGTTTGTGACATAATGAAAAAATGCAAATAATTTATTTGAACAAATTCATTGTATTAGTTATTCACAATGAATAATTGACCATCTCTGCCAACAATATTCACTCTCTCCTTTCTCCTGCCCTTGGTCCATGTCATGTTAGATACTAAAGTGAACAGTTAATAGAAATGCAGCAGATGCTGGCACTTCTGGGATCCTGTTTTGGAAGTGCATATTTTTTAAAAATTCATACAAGCTTAGAAAGAGAGGAAATTGGAAAGATGGGGAGAATAATATGATAAGAACAAGGAAAGAAATGAGAGAATATGCAGCTACACTTGCTGTAATCCTCCCTTTAAATAAATACTCATACTTTTATCAAATCATTATGTAAACCCGGACTGTATGCAAATCTGCATTAGTGCAATTGATATGAATCATCTAGCTGAGTAATAAAAGAAAGCTATTAATCATTTAATTCCAATTTTCAGCCTCTAGTGACTGCAATTGTAACTATCCTCAGCTGGAATCCTCAACTAAACACAGATGTTGAGAAACCAAACATTGCTCAGGAGGTTACTTTTAGCAAGTGATCTGTCATTGCCTAATACATATATTCATTTATAAGAAAATCTGCTACCAGATGTGTTCGTAAGTATGGCAAGTTCTCCCTCCTGATGATTGTGCAGATGTTTTCTCTGAGGTAGGTAGCTCCAATTCTCCTTCCTTCCTTTCTTACACTGCTTATGGTAAGAGTTCTGTGCAGAATGTAACCCAGTGTGTCACTTATTCCTTTAAAAAATATTGGATGTTAATCTCGATCCTAGAGACAAAGAACAGAAAACAGTATGTACTTACATACAGCAGTTTACACTATGTAGGTATTGAAACTCAACCTAGTGGAGTTGTAACACCTGTATCTCTACTGAGGGCAAAAGGGAAGAACCTTAGCTGCTGGCATGTTGCTTGAAATAAAGGTCAATCTCCCTTTCAAAATAAGACTGATGCAACAGACAGACCAGTTTGTGGACTCATCTTGTTTTCCTGGTCTTAATTACATACCTATGCAGCATACCTACACAAAACCTTTTACTTCTCTAAGACTGAAGTGTCAGCAAAACCAGAAAGGTGCAGTGTTGCCTGACACTCCAATGTGTATCACCAAAAGTAACCCAAGGCAAGATTATTTTTCACGAAATTGTCCCCAGAAAAAGCCGTATGAATGACAAAAAGAAACCTAGTCATTTTCCTGCAGTATTTAAACTGCTCCTCATGGTCAAGCCAGGAAACAATGGACTTCCCTATCTGAAGGAATGAACTGTAAAATTGGGGTTGTCATTTTATTGGCTTTTGAATGAAAAAAACTCATAACTTTTAATGTTCCCTCTATCAGATACCTGAGATGTCCAGTCCAGCGTTAACAAACATTGTGCTAACAAACATACAGGATTTTCAGCTATATCTTTCAACTTTTGAGATGAAATGTTAACAGAAAGTGCGTCATTTCACCACAGTGAAAAGCTAGACTGGTTTTACCTGTTCTTGCAAAGAAGCAACCTTAACCAGTCATAGGTTTACTTGGGAGGGAGAACAGTGTTGAAGGAAAGAGGGAGAGAGGAACATAAACACAAGCGGCTACTGCGCACGTTTCTGCCTCACAGTCCCATCACACTGCTTTCTGCCCCTTTCTCAGGTCACAAGAGCATCTGGCCCTGCCTGAACACAGGGTAGTTTTTCAGTCTATTCACAATGAAGGACACTGAGGCTAAAGAGTATTTTTAATGATTGTGTAGATTTACTGTCGCTTGTTTCATTGTCAATCTGGCAAAGTCACAAGTAGTTAAAGGCCCTTTCCAGGGAATCAGGGCATAAGTGCACTAACTCCCCAGAAAGAAAGAACTGAAATTCTCCCTACTGTATTCTTAAACTATAAGGTCATTGTGTAAAAGCAGCCACATTTCCTTCCCTTGAGCTTTGAATAAAACTGGAGGCCCTCAAGATATTCGGACTCTGCCCCTTCAGGAATTTATTAAATATATCCTAAGAACAGGGTCCTCAGCATGAATAAGTATGGAAAATCATTCTGTTCATCCTACATGTGAAATATATACAAAGCTGTTTACATCTGATAAAAGTGAAGAAGGAGGTTAGTTGCTTAGAGAATATACTCATGAAAGCTAGGATATTTATGGATTTTCACTGTCTAGAGGTTTTGAGAAAGAATTTGAGGATAGCACTGATAAACTTAATTGCTGAAATCATGTGAACCTGTCCCTTGGTCTCTTCAAGGAAATTCCTTTAAGTCCTTTTCAGTCTGACCCAGAAACAGGTTTTAATCTTTATTGGCATATGACTGTTAAGAACTGGGTTTTTTTTTTCAATTCAGTTGTGCAAGCACTGTTTGATGAACAATATATTTGCCAGATTTTGCCCATATTTGTCAAATAAATTATTCAACAAATCATTTTCCCTTTGTTTGATCAGCTATAACAGCCTTTCTAACTCTTCTGCAATCAAGATACCTTTTAAATAAATAAGTATGCTTGCCTCCAGAGACTTCAGGAGTCGAACAGCTGTTTTCCATCACCATGGTAAAAGCCTTGGGCGTGATTCTGGATGAATACTATTATTCTGTGTGTAGGGAGAACCTAGGAAACATTTTGTAATCCAGTTACGCAAGAATATTTGGAAAAATGAGTTCCAAATTGGCCTTTGTTGGAAAAGTGGCCAGATCAGGAACCCTGGTTTCATATGAAGCAGGTAGGTACCACCAAGTGTCCAGTTTCTTAAATGGAAAGAGGTTTAGGTTGGCAGGTGGACCTGTAAAGTCAAGCATTGTAAACCGAGTCTTGCAGGACACTCAGCTCCTCAGGCCAGGTCATACCAGTCACTGAAGGGAGGAAATAAACTATTAAGGTACCCATGACGAATTTTTTAGCATGAATCATAAAACTTTCATAAAGAGCCTCGAACAACCTTTTTTAATGAATTATCTTCAATCATAGCAATTTGCTTCATTAATGTTTAACTGGACAAATGACAAAAATATGTAGCTGTGATTCCTAAACATTGATATTCAGAATTATTTAAGCTGAGTATGGCATCTACAGACTGCTATGGTTGCTTGCAAATGTTCACATGCACAAAGAAGTGAATTTTCTACCACAGCAACTGCAGGGAAGCAGCTGGCTGCAAATGAGAATATCATCATTACCTTAAGGTCCAGAAGGAGACATTGTTGAAATAATAAAGGCTTACAATTTTTTTACTTATCTTGCAATTAAAATAACCATTTTCTTAATAGGAAATTTGGATTAACAGAGGTAAATCTGTTGCAGGATTCATACTTCATTCTTCACGCTTATCATCAGCCTCAGGGTTGTACTTTACACTAAAGGTAAATTTATACATAATTTATTTAGGGCTCATTAATTATTAATAAAATTTTCATGTGTGTTACAGGTGTATATGGCATGTGCCATGAATGATTATGAACACCTCAATAAAATGTATTATATTAATTTCCTGTCTATGGCTACAAATGATAAAGTCACTTGTCAAATTGAAAGTCATCTTTTTTAAACAGTAATTTTAAAAAACACGCTAAGCGCATATTATATATTTATCAATTATTTAGAAATGTATCTTTAAAGTTTATGCTCAGCAGTTGGACAAATGTCATGTGAAAATATACATTATTTCTATATTTTACAGTTTCTTGCATAGAAAAATGGTCTTATGTGCAATTAACAAATGATGCTATAATTATCTTTTGAAAGATATGTGCTTCATTTTGCTGTAATATTAATAGTGCAAAGTAGAACATCACTAGGTAGAAGAACTAGGAGTGGTTATTTTCTCCTTAAGTGCTGCTTTAGGCACTGGTAGACTAATTGCAGAACTTATTTTAAGTACTGTGAAGTCAAGGAATGAATATGTCCCCATTAAGTGAAACAGTGTGAGTTTCAATCTGACTGAATTGGATAAAGCAGAGACAGATTATTGTGAAAGGCATATGTTTTCTTAAGTGAGTAAAGCCTTCTGAAGGTATTGTTTGCTAGATAGGTCTTTTTCCAAAAAAATATGGTTTTGGGGCATACATGCCTGTATGCACATAGATACAGAGTGCCATGTGATTGCAGCTGTCGGTTCAGCTCAAAAGTTAAACTATGCTGTTGATGACATAAATCTGGAAGCAGCATAAAAAACAGATGAACTTTAGGACTAGAAAAGTAGTATTGAGATTACAGTTAACAATAGGTATCAGTAATATTTTTATTATCATTTCAGGTCCCATCAGCTGAATGATGAAATAAGATGCTCAGGCATGAAAGTAGATGACAGATTTAGTGACATACAAGAAATTGCCGACAGATGTGACTTTTGGATGCATGAGGTGAGATATTTCCTTTTGAGATCAAGATAGCTCCACTACCAGAAATGGAATTACTACTCTTCACAGTCACTAAGAGATGAAGAACATAAGGAACAGCCATGAGCAAGATAAACTGCACAGTAACAGTTCTAACTGTTCAATTTATTTTTTTATTTTTTTCCGTGTCAGGAAGATTTACATTTTTTAAGACTTTCTGTGGGATTTATACATGTCTACAGTGTCTGGAACTGAATCTGACTGAGGTCATCACCTTAGGTTACTTTTATAGCCCGTAGAGGAAAGTAGCCACTTTGAGTAGGAAACTGATTTGCTTAGATCTGTATTTAGAATGAGTTGAATCCCACAGAGAGGAATGGAGAGACCTTGACCACCAGTCTAGTAACTTACCTGGAAAATGTCTCTCCTGGTCCTAACATCCTTTTCACCTGATTGAGGCATGAATGGCCTTGGGTAAACCACATCCCAAATTGGTGTTCTAAACATTCTGCTAATGTTTCTTTTAGAGAAACCGTTCTTGTTTCCATGATCAGGACTGTGGTCACCTTGGTGCAGGGCAGGCAAAGATGAGGGCAGCTGGTTCTTACTGAGTTTTTCCTGGCTTCTAAGAGTCCCATGGACTGGTCTGCACATAGGACTCAGTGGAGCACAGCATAAATCCCTGGCTACATTTTAAACACGTTTTTATAGTGCCTGTCTCCCAGCCTTCTTCCTGCTCATCTGCAGTGAACATCAGCTTCAAATGTAGTAAGGATCCTTTCAGCAATTAAACATCCACGGGCTCTTAGTCACATGGCTCATTCAGGACCTTCTTATCTGATTAAACCTCAAAGGTAAAACTGCCACAGAAACTGGTATGAATTTGAATTACAATAAGAATATTAGCTTTGGCTTTCAGTTGAACTCTCCTAGCAGCTCAAACTTGATTATTTTGTGGTAGCCCTTTTTCATAATATTTTAAAATTTGTTATGGCACATCATCATTGCATAAATGTGCAAAAATTAAGAATAAAGAAAGTAACAATCCTCAAACATTGTTATTAATACTGAAATTAACTGAAAATACACTCCAGTGAAACATGACCTCTGTAAACAACCTGTCCTAAAACGGTTGTCCTACAGAGGGTTTTGTGTGTGTTGAATTCGGTACTTTATCTTGTGGAATTCAGCGTTTATCTCTGGTATGTAAAGCTTCAAATCTAATATGCGTGTACATTCTGTATGATGAAGCAGGAGGAGGGAAAGCACCTGTAGAAACTCTAGAGAGAGAAAAGTCAATATTTTGTTTTCAATTCAGTGTGCAAGTGACGCAGAATTTAACCCAGACTTTAAAGCAATGGAAAAAAAAAAAAAGTGTGAGTGTCATACTCACTGTGATTTTTAGATAAAGTAATCCTAAAGCATTTCTCAAAAGTATAGATTAAATGCTCATTACGTAAATGTACTTCCTCATCAGTCTGTTGTTTGTTCATTTAGATAAAGTGGTACACCGTTTCCTTGTCAAACCACTGCTGATCACAAATAAATAATTCAACACTGAGATACAGTTGTCCACAACGAATGAAAAAGGGAAACAAATTGGAAAGGAATATCAATAAATTGACAATATTAAGTTTCAATCAACTTTCTCTGATTGCATAATTAAAGCTTGTAGTTTGTGTAAGAGGAAGGGAAAGGTCAACAGTTCTGAAGCATATTCACATTTGATTTGCTACAGTTGCACATAAAACCTTCAAATTTAACCAAAAAGTGCCCCAGAATAACAGAAAATACTGTCTCTGTGACCTCATAATATTAGTATTATTGTTGGTTTCAACAATAAGCAACGGAGGCACTTAGCTTGTATATTTATGAAGCATTTACATTGAAACATTGCAAAGAAAAGAAATAATATTATTGTCTGTTGTGTTGCATCTATTTTGTTTGGAATTGCATCTCAGGGATGCAATAAGAGCAACTTTTATAAGAGCAACTTTTGAGAAAGAGAATAGAATCCCTGTAATAGCCACTTGTAGAAAATCCTGACCAAAGGGCAATTTTTTATCCAATCTTTGTTCTAATATTGATTAAATCAGTCAATGGAGAAAAAAACAGACAAACGAGCAAACAAAACTATATCTATTCTGTTTATTTGGTTTGGAGGTGTTTTGGTTATTCAAATACATTCCTTCATCTTTTTGTCTGTATTTAAAAGGTAAAAGTCTCTTTGCATTGTTATTACAAGATGTTTTTCTTAATCCGAAACCATGTGTAACCTTTGAGAAAATGGGCAAGCATGGTTTTAGTTTTACACTGCTGGCTATTCTACAGAAGCTGTTGCTAATGGATAGTCACCTTGTTCCTTGCCTTCCTATCTCTCACGGAAGTATTTTCTCGAAACAAGACACTGATGTTTCAGCAGAGATTTTTGAAAAAGAAATGGAAAAGGCTTTGTGATGTTTGTGACATCTTTGTTCAAAACCTGTTTTTTTGTTGTTTTTGTTCTTATTTTTTGTTTTGCTTTAAGTTGGTTGGGTGTTTGTTGTTTTGGGTATTTTTGTGTGTGTTTGTTTTTTTTTTTTTTTTTTTAATTAGATTAACAGGATAAATTTGGGATTATTTTTTGGTGAGGCTACAGAGTAACTCAGAAGCTGATGCAGACTTTTCCAACTGTTTTCTTTACCATATTTCCATAATACAGAAAATAAAAGCCACAAATAAACACTACAAACAAAGAATGTGTAGTAGCAATAATAATAAATCAAAGCAATCTTTTGTTACCAAACCCTGAAGGTATCCCTTAGCTGACATTTAGATATTTACAATAAAAATATATATATTTACACATATATTTTGTATTTTTTTAACATTATTTTATTAGTGTCATTATTAATACAACTGGATGAGGAAACAGAGTTAGTTGGATAGCACGAAACGTTCTGTGTTTCATTTAAACATTTTTCTAGGCTACTGCTAATTAGACTTGAGGTTTTTAACTGTAACTGCACATGTTTCACTTTATTATACAATTAGGGATGCAATATTAATATTTAATGTTTTCATTAGCTTTCCTGTATAAAGGATTGCATCTCCTACAAACAACTAAATCAGCCATCCAGATTCCCAATGGTCCAATAAGGAAAAATCAAGTTTACATCTCTGTTAATGTAGGTTGAAAATAGGTTGAAGAACATTCTGGGAACCAAGAAAATTTTCTTCTATGCCAATGTTTCCATATGTGGAATGCAAATAAACATAAAGAAGAGGAGAAATCAGGAAGAAAGTGGAGAAGAGCAAGAAATGCAGATTTGAGTAAGGAAAGTTTGAAGACATTGCAGTTCAAGAGGGTAGAAAGTTATGGCCCTGACTTCTCCTGGTGTCAAAAGTTAAATTGACTGGTGGCTCAGGAAGAAAGTAACAGGATGCTATCAAGCAGGCAAACACCAAATTAAATTTACATGGTATATGGCTCTTTGCCATTGGGTACTGCAGCAAAATCCAGCAGGCATGGAAGAAAAAATATTTAGAGAAAATTGCAAAACAGTGTAAAAAGCAATTCTGTTCACATTTTAGACTTAATTTCCAAAGTAAAAGAATAAAGAAAGTATTGCTAAATATTAATAAAGGTTGGGGCTTTAAAACACATCTAAAACCACCACAGGTCTGGAATTAACATACTCAAGATGCAGTGAAATAGTGCAGTACAGGAATCACCTCATAGACATGTTTTCATGAGACAGCTGAACTATCCAAACAGAAGACACAATCTTCCCATGTTCTCCCTCCTTTTTTCTGCCCTCATCCTCCATTCTGCACTTCCTTTCTACTACCTCTGCTTCTAGACACATACGTGATCCTTCCTTCACAGTAGCTCAGACTCTCACATGGTTGCACATGAGTTCATGTCACTGCCCTGCCTGTTACTCAGCTATAGTGTCATCAGATGAGCCAAGTAAGCAGCAGAAGCTTGCAGAGGGGAAGGAAAGGAAGAAGGGTCTTCCCTTTTCCTCAGTAATGCATTATGGATTTGGCTACAGCTGCTTATGAACACTTACCCTTCGAGATACAACTGTTCCGAAATTGTCTGATATTGCAGCTTTACCCAGGTCCCTGTGCTTTTATTAATAACCACTCATAACAGCTGCTTATGTTTCAGTGTTCTTTTTTCTTGTTCTTCAAAACAGGGTTCATAGCTTGCCTAAGGGAAAGAACAAATTACTTACTGACAGTGACCCCAAGGCCCCACAAAAATCCAAACTGGTAGGATGTGGAGAGTAGTTAGCCTGTCATGCGTCACGGCCTGAGAGATCGCCAGCAGGCAGTCTGCGGGGTCTCTGGCAGCACATCCAGGGATGCAAGGTACAGCACTCGGTATGTGTGTTGGGTTTGCAGACTGAGCTTTACAATTGATACTGTTTTATCCAAACTCTGAGTCTGGGGCAAATCTGCCTTTCTTTTTACAATTACCTGTGAAGACGATGGAAAGCCAGAAAGCATTGCAGTTTTCTAAAATAAGTAGGAAGAACTTCCCATGCCCCAAAGTTTTTCTGTGACTACTTTGGGATACATATTTCCATGATACATGTTGTGATATGTATTTTCCCACAGATTTTGGACTCTGTAATCATGTTTTTGCCAGATGATGATTTTTTCCTGCCATTTGTCACTACTGATGCTTTTGTAACTTCATTAAATAATCATGAGCTCTGTGATAAAAATATCCAAGAATATGATCCTTTCCTCCTAATAGACAAGTGGCCCTTTTAACTTTGTTTGAGTGAGAGAGCTGGATATCTTGCTGGGATGTGGGGAAGGATGACATGAAGTAGGAAGTGACAGAGACTGCTGTTCTTTTTGGGGACAGCTGCATATATTTTTGTCTATGACATTTCTCAAGGTTTCTCAGTACTCCCTGTCATTTATAAAAGAATTAATACAAATGAGGCAGAAAATGATGGTCTGAGGAGAAAGTCTGGCAAGGAAACTGTCTTTCTAATTTATGTATTTAATGTATTTAATTGTTTTTTGTAGTTCAATTATCAGTGAATAGCTAAAATATTTTTAGATATTTACAATTCATACAAAATAATTCCTGGGCACTTTCTTCCACTCTCCTTTTAAGTGGTGGAAATTAAGGAAACTTTCTTAAGTGTTGAAAAACAGAATTCTCAAAGCAGTCCTCAGCTGCGGTCATTGAGTTACACAGCCTTACTGCTCGTAATATGGAGATTGACATATATATGACAGGGTTTGTCATCCAGTGGTATCTGAAACTGATGGTGTATAGAATTGATGAGCAGAAAGTCCAGGTTCTCTTTGTTCGTCTCTTTTCTGAATGTTGCTGATCGAGTACACCAGAGAATACTTAGGTACTCTCTCACCTTGTAATATTTGCTTTAGACCTAATGTGTTTTACAGGTTAAAAATGTTCCAAAAATTAAGTGCCATGGAAGTTTTTAAATGCCTCCCCAAAGGGAGGCTTGAGACAAAACTTGTAAGGGTCAGGAAAGTAAGAAAATTGAGGACACAAGTTCCAAGATAACTTTTTTCCCAAGTTTTAAAAAAGAGAGTCCTGGCATTTCAAAGCTAACATTACCTACTCATGTTTGGAGCACTGTGCTATTTTATCTGGTGTATTTATTGAGGGCTATTGTGCTTTGTGTTAATAACAAGAACTGTTTGGGTTGTTTTCTGCAGTAACTGAGCATTAATAAGGAAAGAAAATATTCACCTGATAAATTATCTTTAAGTCTTTATTCTGTTTTGACACTCATCTCTAAATTTTGAGATGTTACTGGAAAAAAAAGTGTGACTTGATAGTTGTATAAATAAATTCTAAGAAATTACACAATTAGTTGTAATGAGGGAAAGAGGGGGAGGGTTGATGCAGATCCTTCAAAGGGTAACACATTTCTGTATTACCAGGAGTAATCGATCCCTCATGCTCACTTTCCATTAGAAGAGAGAAGTAAATTATTTTTCATTCATGGGCTTATCTAAACTCTCATCTTCCATTTTTTCAGTAGGAACAGTCTGAAGCAGATACGATCAGCCTTTTATCAGTCAGATAAGATGTCCCCGTTCTGTTGTATTAAATCATCTCATTAATCACCAGAAAAGTTGCTTGCATATGTTTGGAGTTGTCATGAGCTGCTTATCAGTACTACACTCTTCTGACAGAGAAAAACCACTGGTGGATAAAGTGTAACATCCCATCAAATAGGTGTAACATCCTACCAAAAGATAAAACAGTAAAATAGAGGCATCCTGCTTTGTTGGGGAAGCTATAATAACTGTGAGCCTTGGTTGCAGTGTGAGTATCTCACACTGCAAGTACTGGTGAGTACTGGTGCTCAACCAGCATGTTCAGAACTTCATCACAATTCAGGTGACACTGTCCAGTCTCCACAATTGAGCTTTCCCTCATGGCTGCAGAAATCTCTGGGGGCGTCACCAGGTGGTCAGGAGCTGCCTCTGGCTCTTTGGAGTCCTTGTGTCATTGTGCCATGTGTCCGTGCCCAGGGACTGGCTGAGGGGACTGCGGGGCCTCTGTGAGGAGAGGCTGGGGGTGCCCCATGCCGGACACAGACAGTTCCAACCACCCACCACAGGGCATGGCTGAGTCCCACAGACACCGTGGGGGTGCCTCTGGGAAAGGGCAAAGGGTGGGATGGTAGTGAAGAGTGAGGAAAAGTTGTATGAGAAACAAATCCATACTGAGCTGTTGAATGCAAAATAGTTTTGAGTCAGTGTACAACTGAGATTAATGTTAAAAAGGTTTGATTCGTTTCAATAACATTATTTTCAATTTCTTGGTATGTTTTTTTCTGTGGATTTTTTTTTAATTAATATTGCTTATGGATGTGAGTTTCCAGACTAGAATAAATAGTTTAATGATAAATAGAATTTCACCTGAAGTGAATAAAGAAACATTTCAGAAAGTACATTATAGGTAGCACAGTTTATTGTGTTCTACCAGGAGCAGAAACACCAAGTTTGTATGACTAGATTTGGCAAATAATGAATGTGCTTGAGCTGCTCCTGAAATCTTCCCTGGCTTAAGCACACAACAGAGGCAAGTTGTTCTGTGCCTATACTGATGCGTCTTCTGTTATGTACCAGCATAACCAGCATTGTAGTGGTAAACTGTATTCCCCAAAATCTCACTCTAGAGAGGCTCTAATGTACCTAATGTAGCTGACATTATTACAATATCTTTTTACTTTTTCTCTCTGGCACTGCTGCCTCAGGAATATCTGCTCCATGTGGCTTGGAAAAGGAGAAATTAAAACTGTTCTGTCATTTTCAGATGGGTGAGTGCTTCCCAATGTCATGCAGTGGTTCCATCTTTTGTTTGACTTAATGGCAACCACTTCCTCACTGATCAGGTGGTGAAAAAAATGAAAAAGAAGCAGCTATCTATCTGAAACATCATTCTTACAGTTACCTTCCTCCTCAGAAGTGAGTTCTTGTTCATGGTCATCAACCAGATGTTCATTAGACCTGTAAACAACATGGTTTGTCAAAGATATCTCTTCAGTCTATGCTCTTTACTAGAATATCCAAACCAGTCTCTGAATAGTTTCCTGGCTGCACCTATTCTGATTTTAAGTTTTGGGGTTCAGCTAACCAGACATAAATTTAATTTAAGGGAAAAGAAAGTTTGTGTTTTGCCCCTTAGTTCACACCCCAGTCTACTTCTACTTGATTTGTAGGCAAGACAGAGATAGGTAAGATATAGCACATAATTTACATTCATTTACCTATCATCTGCCACCTCAGCCCTGTGGAGACTTCATGGGATGTCTAAGCTTTGAGTACCTTTCCAAGCACCTGGAAGGATCTTGGTCAAGGTGCGTGGAGAGTGGGGTGACCTCTCTCCTCCTAGCCCGGGGCTGGCCACATGCAGGAATGGGACAGTTTCAGCTGGTGTTCAGTGACTTAGTTTGTGGTCTTTTATGCAGTCTGAGCAACCATGTCATTGCATCTAACCTGTGAGAGAAAAAGAAACTTCATAGAATACAAGTAGTCTAATAAAAAACATGTTTTAGGAGGAACTCAGTAGTCATACAGAAAAGCAAATAAATCCAGCAAAGAGCTATGAATCATATCCAAACCTGCTCTCTTCTGTATGTATGTTTTCGAAGAGTTTATAAAGAAGCAAGTTTTTACTTTCCTTTTGGAAAAATTGTCTGAAGAATACAAGGCTTTTGGTCACTTAAGTTTTTCTTTCCCTTCCTTTGCTAGTCTTGCTTCTTATGGTGTGTGACACCTTTTATAAGGTTACAAATGAGGCGGTGTTCATTATTGTACCAGCCATGAAGATCTAGGAAGGCAGTTTAGTTTTTGTCCTCATTTTCTCACTATCCAATTCTGCTATTAATTGGCAACAAAATAAATTCATTTTCTCCAAGTCTAGTCTGTTTCATCTCTCATGGTAGTTGATGAATGATCTTCCTGCCTCTATCCTGACCCACGAGATTTTTATCTTATTTTCTCCATGTCCTGTTGAGAAGGAGGAGTGAGTGAGTGGCTGGGTTGGTGTCTGGCAGTTGGCCAAGGTTAACTTGACTCAGATTTTGAAGAACAAAACCTTTTAGATAGGTTACATATTTTGGTCAGACTGAAAGTTCAAGGTAGGCCACAGCCTGCCTACCAAATACTTGTAGCTAGATACACTATATTCACTCAAATTTACCTGACTCTTATGCATATATTTACCTGTCTTAAAAAGAAAAGTGTTTCAAATCATATCAAACATATCTTTTTAATGGGTTTGACATATTGCACATATAGTAGTTGACAAGTATGTGAGCTGAAAATAATTTCTGAATACTAATATGCTGAAATGTGTTCAAACAACATATTTGTCTAACAATGAAAAACAACGGCAACAACAGAAACACACTGAATTTCTAAATCTGTGCCTGAAGAATATGCCAATGGAAAAATGGGTGAAATGTGCCTGACAAAAGATAAAATCACTCTATAGACTTTTAAAACTATTTTTACCCATCATACATCCTGGAAAATACATTATAAAAAGTATTTACAACATCATACAAATTAATATGCACATCTAGTCCAGAAGTTACTGAAATTCCACGGGGTGAAAAAAGACCTCAAAAGCAAAGAAAATCCACCAAGAAAATGATAACTCAAGAAGGTTTGGGTGCATGAAGATCCCCAGTTCTCTTCATCACCTGTCTATGCATGCAAATAAATCGATCTAATTTGTGTCACACTACCAGTATCTGAAAATCGATTATTCAGTATTCCATTCTAGTGTAAATGTGTGTTTTCCCTCTTTTGACACCATATGATTTCATTGAAAACCTCATCAATCAGTGTTCACTTTGTTTTACGGCAGGAGTCACTGACTGAGAAAAAGCTTGGAAACTTGTTACTATTAAAGTTTGTATCAAGGATCAGGAAAACCTTGTTTTTCCCAGTTGAGGACTGCAAATTTATTTACATGGTCTCTGCCACAGTAGAAGCAATCTGGGATCTCACATGATCAGGTTAGCTCTTTCCTACTGAAGGTCTGTTCTCAGGTAAATTATTGACCACTGTATAAGGGGTTTTGGTTCAGTATTCTGATAATGATGCTGTCATTAAACCGTAAATCAACGTTCATTGCTGCCTGGCTGTCCAGTGTTTTATTATGAAAGTTTAGTACAAACCTTGGATCTAAAAACCTATCCTTCACTTGAGACTGTTGATTTTAAAGTGACAAACTAAGACTGATTTCTCAATTGCTTGTCACAGACTTTATGGGTCCAGCCCTGAGGTCCTGTCATTGTTAAATCTCCTATTGACTTAATTTAAATGGAAGTCTGCAGCGTCATGACTGAAGATACAATTCTGTTTATCACTTCACCCCAAATATGAAGTGAGGCAAAATTCACCACTGAATATATTTTGTTTTTATAGAAGGTGTTTTACTAATTACTAAATCTAGAGGAAAATTGTTACTAGACAAGGCAAGCAGATGTGCCTGGTGTGATGAAGCACTGCTAGGAACTCTACAGCTACCTCTGAATTGTGGTAATCTGAACTCACCTGCAAGACAGAGCCCTGCTTGAATCAATGTATACAAACATACTGTGAACAAGATGGTGAAGCCACTGACACAGCCACGCTATCATCACCACACATCACGAGTATTGTATTTGCTAGGGGTACTTACCTGCTGGCTATGCTGTTTCCAGGATGATTTCAGCCACACCAGAATAGCAAGGATATGTAATGACACGTGGCTCTGGAAGCAACTCTGTCATGGTGCTTGAACATCTCTGTACTGGTCTCCCTCCACAGCTGATACACTGGGACAGAAATCCTGGCTCAGGTGCAGCCAGTGGGAGCTCTGCATGACGGTTGTAGAAAGTGTTAGGGAGGTGCATTGAAGTGTTTCTGTTGAAAGCAGTGCCTTTTAAGTAAAAGGCCACATTTTAATGGTGAATGACTGTGAGGGTATGTCCTGGAAACATGTATTCTGGATTGTTTCCTGGCTATCAATGAAGCAATGTTTAAATATGTCTGTTTCATGAAATTTCAGAACTTAAAAAAGGCATCAGAAATTGCCTCTTTGATCCATTTTCGGTACAGATGTGAAGGAAAGGGTCCACTAAGCCTTAAACATGACTTGGATAAACTGAAGTCACCCTCCTGTAGAGTCTGATGTGCTGATATGACAAATAGACATTTGTCAGACTAGTTTTTCCATGTAGAAGTCTTCTGCCAGCCTCAGGAAAACTGCACTTGCGAAAATACACCATACAGTTAATATCACATATTTTCTGACTGTTGTTCTTGATGTTAACTACAATTAAACAGAATGAAATAATTAACAATAGCATTGCCACACTGCAGTCTCTCAACACATAGACATTCTAGTGGGACAGGACAGCAAGACCTTCAAACAGCTGCAAGGAAGGAACAGCTGACAACCTTTGTTGGTGTAAATGCAAAATATACATTCAGTGTACTTGTTTTATCTTTTGTTCTAACATCTGTGACTTAGTCTATATGCCACCAGCAATTACTTGTAGAATTCTGGTAAAGAAAATAAAATATGATTACAAGTAGGAAAGCAAATATGATGAGTTATCATGGGCATTATAGAACGAGAATACTGATCTGGCACTCTTAAAATTGCCTAACTACACTGCAAATGCAATCAATCAGCTTTATTTGTGTAATATATTAACTCCTTTTAAATAATTTTTTAGATATTCTAACAAAATATGTCCTTTATTATATCAATTCTCATTGTATACGCCTCTCTTGGTCTCTCTGGTTCTCACTTTCTCTAAAAGCCCTGTTTCTAGGAGGGCTCTCATATCAAAAATGTTGCCCCAAGCTGTTACCACTTCATGGTTCATCTGGCAGGAAATGGAATTTCAATTGGAAGGGAGAATATAGGTTTTCATGAATGCCTCTTACAACTGAGTATCAAAATTCTTTATTCTGTACTCATTTTCAGGGTAATTAAACTGGGTCAAAGAGTGAGAAGTATTTGGGTGGTTATGTTCAAAATGCATTAACCTCTGCATTGTTGTAAGGATGTCTTATAATAGTGTCTCATTGTTTAGTAGTATGTGCAATAATATTTTCTCCTCCTGTAATTACTCTTACTCCTTAATTGCCTGTCTCTACTGCTCCAAGTGTCAGATTTCCAACAGAAGATGCTCTTTTTAAAGAAGCAAAGTGAATCATAAGTTGAGGGATTTTCCATCACAATGTTTGATGCACTAAAGAAAGGTAGGAAAAAGACTGAGTTCCAGATGAGTGAATAAATGCCCTGAGTAAAGCATGTCTGCAGTCACCTGAAGTGTAGATTTTTCGATTTTACAAAATTGTAATATGTTAGTAATATTATAGTTCATACTTCGACAGGTTTGTTTATTTGTTTGTTTGTTTAATTTACTTTTTCATTAGTTGGGTTCACTACCAAGATCAGTAAAGTCACCTCTATACAAAAACTGTTTTCTGCAACACATTGTTTCTCATCCTTCTTTACCTGTGTAACCTAGAGATTGACCTATGTTGGTGTTTTGTTACAAAAGCCCCTTTCCAAGTGGGGTTAGCTTTGATACATAAAGAGCAAACATGAGATATTAAACTTTTTAATCATATGAGAGATTATATTTCCCTTTGTTGGTGTCTGTCACCTCTGTGAACTAACATTGCCAAATTTGGAGTTAAAGGAGAAGAGCTACTTGATAAAAATTTAATTTTTCTCAATTAGACTTTAATTTTTACTTTGTTCAATATACACCAAAAAATAGTTCTTCATAATCTCTTCCTTATTAAGATTAAAATGATAAAAATGTAATTTACTTCAGTCATAAGGATTCAGGGTGTAGTTCTTCCTTTGTGCTTAGGCAGGTGTAGTACCTTTGATGTCATCGGTGTTGTAACAGATTATAAAACAAATCTATGTGACATTTGTCATCATCAGAGGTCTCTGACATAAATATTCAATCCATGATGGCCTGATCATGTCAACATTTTTAACAGAGCGTACAATACATTCAACATTAATCTCAATGATGTGGAAGAAACAAACAAACAAACAAACAACAAACAACAAAAACAAACAAACAAACAAAACCAGCAATAAACCTGACAAGTCTCAGTCATACTCTGCTGGCTTTAATCAGACGAGTTAATTAGGGATTTAATGATTCCTTTGCATCCAAATATAGTTCAAATATTAAGAAAATGAATTTTGTTACATATAGTAGTGAAATGTACAATGGCTGGTTTCTGACAATGAAAAGATGCAGTTATGGTGTGAGTCCAGTGGCAGTTTGTTTTCTACAGGATTCAAATTGTATCACCCTGCAGAACTGCCGAGAACAAAGTGGAGCTTTCTGATAGCAGAAACATGTCAAAAAAGACTTTTATATTGTGTGGGGGAAAAAAAAAAAATCAACATTAGTTAGGAAAAGAGTTGAATTTATAAAATTATGTGATAAAACTGGCACAGAAAATATAGAAAGAATAGCTCTGGTATGACTGGAAATTGGTCAGCCAGGAGGGAAGGAGAATGGATTCTAATGAGCATACTACTACACCAAGCTTCAAAGAGAACCGTATGAGAAAAATTTCACTGAAGGACAACTGCAGAAATAGTTTGACGTCTATGTTTCCCCAGGGGATATACAGACTGACAGAAAGTATTCATTCTGTAGTTGAGGATTTCAGAGAATTGATACTGCATCTAGCACTGAATCTCAAGACATCAGCAAATCCAAGCTCTGCACTAAGGCACCCTTTAAGCTGCAGCTATATCTGGTCCAACCCAGCAACTTTTTTAAAACCAGAAATGAGTTAGTTAGAGGTTATAGTCTCTAGAAAGCTGTAAGTATTTTTTTTTCTATAAGACTCAGCTTCCCCCACATGTAACATCTTTAGGCCACGCCCACAGTACAGTGAATACAACTTTGACAGCATCTCCACCAAATTTCACTACTATATGTAACGGAATTCATTTTGTTAATATTTGCACTATATTTGGTTGCAAAGGAATAATTAAATCATTAATTAACTCATCTGATTAAAATCAGCAGAGCATAACTGGGACTTGTCAGTTTCATTGCTGTTTTTTTTTTTTTTTTCTTTTTTTTTTTTTCACATCGTTGAGATTACTTGTTGAATGTATTGTATACTCTGACAAACAGTGCCTGTTGCAGGTGATGGTTATAGTGGGTGCATTGATATTAGCTGCTCAGTGCACAAGAGGGGTTCCCCTTTTTGGTGCATATTTGCTTTATGTCTATACATCAAGTCTTGAGATATGTCCATGAGGACATCACTGCCATGCTCAAAGCACTTTTCTCCATTTTAGATCCAAAGTTTCAGATGCAGAATGGAATAAAACTTAGAGTCAGTACCACCCTTGCTATGCTTGCAAGGTCCTTTTGCAGTTCATGTTCTTTGCATGGAAGGTGAGGACTTAGTACCAGTTACTGGTGCAAACTCTAATGCCAGCAAAGACATGAAGTTGTCATAAGGTCCTAGAACAACCACAGATTGCAGTGAACCAAACCCCCTTCTTTCCTGTTTGCACTACATCATTCAGTAATGAAGGTATACCTTGTGAGTCAGCTGCTGGTTAATTTTACGGTTTCATGGTAAATAGAAACTTTATTTTAGATTTTCCCCTTTATTTTCATTACATCTCTCATGTGGTGATATCAGTTAAAAGACATTAAACAGTCAGCTGATAAGGCAAATACTACACACATGACAGTGCCTTCCCCTTACAATTCCAAGGAAGGAACTATTAGTCTGTCATTCCCAGTGTCTGCTGCATGAAGTCCTCTTGCACAGGAATAAGGAAACAAATATGGCACATTACCATACTTAATATGGAACTGGAGTATAGTCTGGCTGACAACCTACCTGCAGTAACATGAATATATTCGTGGTTTAGTAGCTTAAACTCAGTATCTACTTACACTACTCTCCATTTCACTTTCCCTTTGTCATTGCTTTATTTCAGGTAGGAAAAAACAATGAGAGCGACATCAGTTGATGTTCTCTAGATACAATCTATGCATGCTCCAGAGAGTGTTGCACTTCTGGTGTTGGACAGATAAAGGATATTAGTAGCTTGCTTGCTCTGCTAGATCTCTATTAATATACAATTTGACTGTTTTTTCTTTGAACTATAGCTTTCCTTAGCCTGACAAATGCTCGTAACATTTATGATTTAATTTTACCTCTAGCTTTAATGTAAGCAGATATAGAAAATGAAAAATCAAAACTATGCACCTATTTCTCTCGCTTTATGTTTTTTTTACTCAGTGTCTCTAGAAGTAGAAGATAAAGTAGACTGCATAAAAATTTATTACACATTTCATCCAAACAAAAAACCTGTGTAGTGGTTGTTCAATTCACTCTTAGGTTTGCGTTTGATTTGATCTGAAACTGAAATGTGGGCAAGTACAGAAGTACAACTTAGAGTAGATATGTTTTTCATTCTGGAAACATTAAGAATAATAACTTCATAAGAAAGATATATCAATTTCCAGGCTATTCTAGTTATTTTAAAATAGGCAGTCTAGGTCCTGTCAGAAGGACCTGTCAGAATATACAGGATGAAATTTACTTCTGTAAGGACATGTAGCATAGCAATAATTTACTGAAGGATCTGACCTACCCATACTAATTGACTTCTTGGTTAAGAGGATAGAAGAAGATCTAGCAGTTCTCCACATGTGTATCTCTGTAGTTTAATTGCCTAGCAAAATTGAAAGTGGATCCTTGCAAGTCCTCAGAAACCTTTTCCAGACCACAAGGTCTAAAAATTATTTAGCAAGTAGAGAACTTAGTAAAGGAATCAGGAGAGAAGGAATGACCAGGAAATGTGAAGCAAGAAATAAGAATTATAGAAAAGCCTACTAGCAGAAACAAGTTGAAACACAACCTGCAGATGTAGGTCCAGGTCAAATATAAAGAGAATAATTTAAAAACTTCAAGGGCAGAATAGTGAGATAGGCTCTCAAGTTCAAAACGGCAGTCCTGCAATTCCTTATGAATTTGCTAGCTCACTATAGATAGCTAAGAGCTCCATAGATATCTTGTCTTTATTATTATTATTAATAATAATGATAATAATGATGATGATGATAATAATAATTTTAAACATTAATGTGACGTGCCAAACTGTTGTGATTATGTGACTGACAAGGACAAAACTAAGTTTAGGTCCTGCTTTGCACCCAGATCCAATAGTTATTCTCTGGTAAAGAGTTCAGGCCAAGTAGGGCCAGACCAGACACTTCTATGGATAGAACAGTGACATCTCAACAGTCAAAGTAACACTGAACATGCAATTGTAGCATCTGGATTATCTTAGGAGATGGCTGGAGGAGGTGATGGGATGACACCCTGGCTGCCCCATTTCTTTAGATTAGTTGTCTAATGAGAATCTTTGCCTAAGATGATGGTGTTCACGTATTCCTGTTTCTCTAGATTTTGTTCCTTTCTATATTTATTCTTTCCTTTCCTTTTTTTTTTTCTGCAAACCTCTGAAATTCTCCCTTGATACTCATCTGAATCTAAAGATACAGTCAAAACCTTTGTCTTACTGTGTATAAACACAGCAGAAAGTCAATGCTCTCCATTCTCTGCTGGACTCTTGAGATGTTGCAATGAAAAATGTAAGTTTAAGTAATACAATACCACAATTAGAAACATTTCACTCTTTGCAGAGCCCATCTTTCAAATCCATTCCTTTAGTTAGGTTAGATCTGATATGAGGAATGGTAAAGAACAGAAGGTTTGGGAAAACATTCTCCCCTCAGTTTCATCCTTTCTTCATATTTTCTTTGCTGGAATGTCTTTTACTGGTTAGGCACAGGTTTCTATACTGTGATGCTTCAGCAAAAGTTTGATAAGTGAAGAAAATTCAAAATTCAACATCTGCAGATTATTCAGGGTCCTAAATATAGCTGTTACTTTTGTTTATCCCTACCACTTTTGGTTTAAGCACAGGAACAGAAATGGTGTTTCCAAAAATCACACTGTATTTGTGTGCTACTGAGCTAAAGCTGCTGAGACATTTCAGCCTTAAAAGATGGTTTTGAAGAGTTAGCTTTCATTGTAGAGTTCTAACTGACTTTATCTCCTTGCTTCCAGAAATCCCACTGTGGCATGGATCATCCACCGTGTCTGCAGTCTGGGAATCTGTATGCCTCAGAAGGTATAAGCGCATGAGATACTTGAGCTACTTTAAAGTAGCTGCCACATCTTTATGACTCAATACAGCTCTCTGCAGAGGGTCCCAGGAGCAATATAGCTACGTTAGCACAGCACCATACTGCATTAATTTTCTCACAAAGGCTAAATAGATGGGAAGATTATTTCAGGCTGTTTCTTTGACACAGCTGTATTATTTCCAGTTGTGGATTAAACTCATTCTGAG
Source organism: Columba livia (assembly GCF_036013475.1). NCBI lineage: Eukaryota > Metazoa > Chordata > Aves > Columbiformes > Columbidae > Columba > Columba livia. Next base: position 191,459,249 of record NC_088602.1, on the reverse strand, counting down.
TGTAGTGCTTCACAAATCTTGATGAAACTCAACTGTGGTCAGTGTCTTCTGTTGGCATGTTGATGAGGTCCTTCATCCAAGAAACCTGGAGCTCTAGTTACGTGATAACTAGAGCTAGGTGTTCCACATGTGTTCCCTGCAAGAATGTCGTTAGTGCCTTGATCCAGTCTATTGACCCTGAATTAGAACAATTCAACTGACAGTAGTCTTCAGCATCTCAAATGACTGTTAGCTACACACTAGTCCAGAACAATAAGGCTGTGTGAAGATTAAAGTATGTGTCCTTTATCACCATTAATTTTCTCATATCAGCAACGGGAAGTTGGTATGAGCTATCTCACAAGAGCTCCTTTCCAGAGCAGGGTCAATGTCCTTCGGCTGGCTGTTCCATGAAAATACAACCTGTGTTTTTGATAGTTCTTAATTGCTGTTTGTTCATAGGAGATAATCTCAAATATTCAGAAGGAGAATTCATGCTACTATAGAGCCCTGACTGCTGAGAAGCAGCAATTGTAAAATGCATGGTCTGGATTATACACGGACTGTGAGGGGAGTTAGACATTTAAAATAATTAAATGAAAGTAGGAAGCAGGTAAAGTGGCTTAGCAAACTAATGCTTTTATGCATAAGACCCTTCAGGCAATGTGATGCTGCCATTTCTTCATAAGATGAAAGAGCAGAAAATCTGAAATCTTAAAAAAGGAGTGACTCTACAATATAAAGTTTAAGAAGTAGAACACAAGCATTGAAATGAATCAGAAAAGCTATTTCAAAACCTTCTCCTACTACAGAGGAAACAAGAACAACTATTTGTCCTAGAGTCTTAACAAGCTCACTGTGTATAAGTATAGCAATTATCATTTACTCTCCATCTTCATTTGCCATAGAGGCACAAAAGATGTCTTGCTATTATATGTGACTTTGTTGATAAATAATAGTGAATGCTTTAGACACACCCAGGCTTTCAATCTGCCATTGAACTTTTGACATTTGTTCTCCCTCTGATTTGTTAAGTCTGCTATTAACAAACATGGTTGGGATGACAACATACTGTAGGCAAATCATAGGCGTTGGATCACATGTAAATGTTTTGTTTGCAAATAAATACACAGGTCTTCCAGTGAATAAAGGCCTGTGTCACTGAGTTTCCCTCCAGGAAGCTGGCAAGGCATTGGCAGGGATATGGGAACTAAGTCTCTTTTGTAAACATTTGTATCTGTTGCTATTTACATTAGAGTAAAATAAACATAATGGATTTAAGAATAGATCTCTCCTAAGTAGTGCATAGTATTTGTGCAAGAATAGCAACCCTGTATCCTGACGTAGGACTCTGGAAAACTCACTTAAAATAGCATTGAAAAAGTTGTATGATTTTCTATATGTTTGGGGTCAGACTGTCTGTAATTCAGTGCTCCTGTTACAACAGATGTATAATGGACGACAAGTGGGGCCACATGCCATTTGGAACTCCCCAGCCCATCAAGCAGTTTCTATACAGAAGAGATTCTTGTGTTGATGGCTTGCTAGAAGTGATCTAGGATTTGGGATTATTATATCTCCAGCCCTGGGACACATTAATGGAACTTCATTTGATTTTGTTCCCCACCTAGGAGGTATTTAACAGCAGTGGGTTTGTTTTCTTTCTTTTTTTGAACCAAGCTCTAAATGCATATGTTCCTTTCACCAAGCTATTTCACAGACCAATGAATTGAACTCCTCTTTTGATGACTTCTGACTAACTCCAGGCAATTACATGAATAACAGTGATTGTTTATTAAGACTTCACATTGTTGCTCTGGAACAATGGTTCAGTGTCACAGAAGATAAGATCCAAATCCATTTGCTCTCAGAGATTTTTAGTGGTAAGATAATTAGAGGGTGAAGGACAAAGTTTCTAAGGAACAAGAAGGAAAACCTGATTTGAAGAGGAATATTTTCAGAACTCCACTTTTGGAACAGATTTCAATTCTAAGCTGGTTTCAGGTTTTGCAAAAAAATCCACATCTTATTAGTCTGCTGGTGATTACTGAATAGGAATCCATCCACTTATCATTTTGGCCAGTGTCCATTTTTTTCTTTCATATACTACACAGTTACTGGATGCTAGCAATGGATATTTAAGAGATACATGTAGCACTCTGATCAAGTTTATAATCACAGAGGCATTTGGCAAAAAGTTTGCAGACATGATTTGTATTAGTATTCAAATTAACTCAGCAAGAGTAATGGAAAGCACGCTGTAGTCTTCATGCAAACAATATTTACTATGAATCTTCCAGTATTTTCTGTATTAAGTCTGCTTGGAATACTACAAACATAGTATTATGTTCTTCTTTTTAGTTTGTTTTGTTGCTGCTGTTGTTTTCTTGCACGTTTCTTCCTCCATTCCCAACCGAATATGATAATCTTAACAGAACAGGGTGAGCCAGAGGAATCTCCACCCTGACACTCATTGCAGTGAGGTAATAAGTCATCATGTTTGGAATTTTATTTTACCATGAAGAAGCATAACTGAAAACAGTGACTGTACTTAAAACTTACTCAACAGGCTTTTTCCCACAGTATTTGTTCCAAATGCTAACTTCCTCTTCCCTATGGCTTTTTTCATGTCCTTTGTATGAAGGGTGGATCTCACCTGTTCCAGCAAGTCAGCAATCTTCAACATCCCCCTAATAGGCTGCAACTAGTTATCACAGGTTGAAATATGCAGCCAAACATTCCTGTGGCTTTTCACCTATCAGTCAAAGATTGAGCCTCACTGGAGGCCCAAATTAGGGCAGAATTCTGTGCGATTTTTTTACTTTATCAAGTCCTAACTCAGCAGTGTATAGAGTTATAAAAATTCTGAATGATTACTTTTCCCAGATGAATCTAGCAGATGTTCTCTATTTTGGCACAAGCCCCAGACCGGTGGGATTATTTTATGCCTCAGGTTCAGTGGGATAGCAGCATTCGGCTTTCTGGCACAGACTGTGGAGACTACTGTCATAAAAAGGAAATGTCAACTACCCGAACATCCACAGCTACAAGACTGACTCTTCCAGAACACAGATCAGCTGTGCAGCTCTTCCAAATGCAAATTCCAAACTCTCAGGGCTGGGTACCAGCGCCCTGTGAAGCCCCAGTGTCATTCTGGGGTGAGAGATGGGTATGCCACATCCTCACATCCTCCTGTGTGTCACAGCTTTCTTTAGAGATGTGGGATTGTGGTCAGGAAGAAAATTCTAGTGTGTTCCATTGAGTCCCCCAGCCCATTCCTGCAGGGAATCAAGCTACAGTTTAGAAAGAAAGACAGAGCCCAAAATCCTGCCCTGGGTTATTAGAAGTTGTGGATCACTAAGTAAGTCATAAGTTTCTTTTCTTCTAAGAAAAATCTTCTCTAGGACATCATTTCACCCTAGCATCATATTGTTACTGCCTAAATACAGTCCTTGCTTCTAAATATTTGAACTGGATAGTCAGCATAAAAATACTTGAAATAGGTTTAGGCACATGCTGGAAACAAACAGCATCTCTTAGAGTTGCTGCTGCAGCAATATCATTTAATCACATGACTTTTCATTGGTACCTAATACATTTTTACACTCTCTAGTTATTTGTGGAAATACCCACAGACACAGTTCTTCTGTTTACAATTCATTATTCACTTAACTCAAGGGGCCAACCTCCCCAAAAGCCAAAGAACTGACTTACAGAAGAGGTGCTTGTACCTGTATTGCAGCGTTGTCTGGGGGCTGTGGTTTGACCTGGACAAAATGAGCAGGGCTCTGTGTCTTAACTCCTCAGAAGCCATGAAAACAGGAAGAACTTCTGTTCTCTATTTCAGACACAGCTCTCCTGTGCTCTTTGTCAGTTTGTCTCTTTAACAAGTAGTACTCTTATGGAAGCCTGACCTTCCTCTAGGTATGGAGTCAGGGAGAGAGACAATATGGTCAGTATTTATAGCAATGAGAAAGACTTAACCTCAAGATTGATTCTTCATAAGCCTGATGCACAGGAACCCAGTAAACAGATGCTGACAGCCTTCTTGTGTATCTCTTCCAGTGGAGAGGACTTATTGGAGATTTCACAATGAATATGAAGTCAGAAGTCCTTTCTCACCACCTCTTCTCTCTCTCTTTTTTTTTTCTTTTTAAATTTTTATTTTCTTTTATTGTCTTTTTCATCACAGTCATAGAACGAAGGACTTATCTGAGCCCAGGAAAGCAAACGGGAGCCTTTTGGTTGATTTTCTTTAGCTATGTAGTGGTTTCATGAAGATATATAAGAACCATCCAACACTGTGAGGTTTCTTTTTTAAAGCGAGTTCTTGAGGGTTTGAGGTTTTTCAGCAGCTCCCTAATGTTGTTTATTAGAGGTCTGCTTTCAAAATATGAAGTGGTCTTTTCAGATCAGCCTGTTACATTTAGTTTTGCTGGCTTTTCTGGTATTCTTTTTCTGCAATGCAATTAAAGAGAAAAAAAAATAGTCAATATATTCAGTTGAATACCTAACCAATGAGAACTAAATGTTTTCTCTGTACGTTGTTATATAGCTACCCAGCAGAGACTATTACAGCTTCCACCTTTCAAAATTTTTCTAGACTGTTGAAGTTGTACCACCATATTCTGCAAATACGAAGTTAAGGTTTAAGAATGATATCTTATGAAAGAAATCATGCATCCATGTTTTGCATTTTAGCCAAATACATTCAATTTTCATATTGCTGAAGATCTTTAACTGATACACTTTTTAAAAAAAATGTCCTTAAACTAGCTTGAATGCAACATAAGTCAGAAGAGCAGTGAGGAGAATTTGATGTAGTTAAAAGATCTTAAAAAATAATAACATCAAAACTGTATTTGGAATAATAATTTACAGCAATAATGAATTTGTCGAGGTTCTTCCCTTCCTGATTTTCAATTGATCATGAACAGTATGTTCCCCAGATACGTATGTCTTATACAATATTTATTAGCCAGTTTCACATTATAAGTCCTAGGCTTTAAATTGTAAGAAAACACCTTTTTAGAAAAAAAAAACTGCTACTTTTATTTGAAGAGATGCTTAGGTATATTTGTTGCACAGTTAAAGCACATAGTATGCTCTTCTGAACCCTCATTAGCAAAGGAGATTTTGCACTGAGACCAGATTATTTTCCTTCTCCACATCTTTAATGGTAATCAGCAGATAAATTAATGTTGAAAGGAGTCACCGTGGTTTTTCACTAAGCAGTTTTGCGATGTTATCAAGTTGTTGTTTACTCAATGGATGATATCTTGCCACAGTCCAATATTAGCTTTACTGCTACTGGCAGGTGTCTTCCTTCTTCCACAGAAAAAGGTGGTTTATTGCTTTCCTTATGCATAATTCTATTTTAGAGGAAATTGTCCTCTAATCTAGACGAGATAATTCTACATTTGCAGTATGAGATGGCAGACACCCTCAGTTCGCAATATCATGGCAAATGGTCTTCAGTGAACTGCTTTAGCATCCATGTCCTCCAAGGCTGGAACTGATATTACAGCACCTGTGCATCTAAGGAACCTTGTCTTGGGGAAAAAGAAACCCTTTGTTCAAGTGAACAACACTAGAGAAAGCCCTTGGGAAGAATCACAGTTCTCCTGCTAAGAATCTCCCTGTAGGAAGGGATAAACTAGGTCATGGTTAACACTTAATTTCTAAACCGCTCTGTGTTCCCTTGCAGGTACCTCACATTATGTTTCTATTTCAATAAATGTTACATCAGATAGGTGGCCCCTTTTTCCCAAATTGCACCAAAAAAAATGCAGCTCTTTATAAATGAATACGACTTATTTTTAACACATTTTAATTTAATACCATCCCTGTTTAGGATGTAAACAAAGGACAGGAAGTTACAAGAAAAGCTACATTATTGTTGGAGCTGGTAAATCACAGAAGGGAAAGAGAAAGAAATGAAAATTATTTTTATCTGAAAAGATACTACATGAGGAATAACACACATTTTAGTTATTCATAGAATGCTTATTATTAAGTCAAAGCAATAAGGGCAATTTTTAAAATAAATTTTAAAATAAATTCTAAAAACTCTTCCAGAATTCATAATTTAGCCAAATATTAGGTATAGGAGCTTGGCTAACACTATTCTGAAATCAACGGACATTTTTTTCTAGAATTTCTGACTGAAGGGCTGCCACAGGAGGCTCAAATAAATTCAAAGAGATTTGGTATATGCATTTTCTGATTTTGTCTTTAATATATAGTATTAGTATATATTAGTATATTAGTATATATATATATATATATATTATATTAGTATATAGTATTTTTAGCACATTGGTCACTAAAAAATAGTAAAACAATAATGAAATATATTATGCTACATTTTCAACTGGATTGATAATAAATTTTATTGCAAAATTATGTTCTATTCTAAGTGTTTAGAATTAGTGACAGATATTAGCTCTACCCAATGACATGTCTCAATAACCTGCTATTACAAGGATCACAGGGACCCTGATGTGATTGTTATTTTCATTATTTTCCAGACAACTATTTGGGTAATTTTTTTTAGAACTTAAGAGCACCTACAGCAGTAAAAGTGAACTGTTTAGGTCAGGCACAAGTCATATGAACCGCTTAAATTCAAGCATTTTTTACAGGACTGGATGTTCATACTGAACTTCTGTGTAAGGATGAGATGATTTTTTGCAAACTGTTGCTTAGTTTACTCTAGGTCTCAAAATAGCTTGTGTAAAGAAGTAGTCCAATGTCTGCAGAAAGCTCACCTCTATAATAATACATGTCAACAAGAAAACACATATGTATGCACAAACATACACACAAAGACAAGGGGTCTCAATTTCAGTTTGTCTGGGATATTTTCATAGTCTGTAATAACAGCTACAGTTTCAAAGGGCTTCTGTGCTTTTTTGTTTTAGCAGCAGATGGTTTGAGTGGAACAGTCTATAAATGAATTGGTGGTGACCAACACTGGGCACCATTTATTTACTTTCTGTTTATAAACCTTAATGTTTGTTTTCCATGCATTCTACTTCATTAAGATGATCACTAAGTACAAGAGTTCCTTTAAATCAGCAGTGGCTGTGGTTTGGCTCTTCTTAACAATGTAAATTTATAGCTTGATTGAAAACATTCCAGACTCCACTGCCTAGTTCTTTTTTTCTCTTTTTCTTTTGTGCGTGTGTGTATCTTTATAGAACTGATGTTGATTTTAAACATCTGACTTCTAAAACAGGACACGGTAAAAGAAAACAAAGAAGAAAAATCAGTGTTTATGTGGCTTCTTAAATTCAGCATACAAAAAAATGAGCAAAAAGCCAAGTCACACTATAAAGAATGATGCTGCAATCGTTTGATTTGAGGCTCACATTGCAGCCTCTACAATATAGATTTCACAACTCTGTCTACAAAACAATAAAAGCAGAAAAGCATGGCATTTCCGAACATGCATTCAGTCCATCAAATTTCAGCTCCGGCCGCTCTTGCTGACAGAGCACTCTGACCTCTAAATCACCCTTCCTCTATCTGGAATCACCCCTGAATAATCTTTGTCAGAGCAACAGGTGACCTAACAGCAAGGCAATGCTCTGTGGGACAGCTATATATGTTCTAGCAGAATTCTCAACAGCAGGACGAGATGTTGCCATTTCATAGTTGGTGTTTAGAACTTGTCTATGTGAATACTGATGGAACTCAACCCATGTGTAAGAAGACAGTGATTCAGAGATGTTCAGTGAAGCAGTCAATAGCATTTGTGAAGATTAAGATGGATTTGTATGATCACTTTTCCCACTGATGCTTTTGTATAAAATAAAAACAGTGATTTTTTAAATTAAAATGATAGAGGAAGGAATGTTAACTCAATTTCTGAGAACTGGGTTATCATTACCTGTACTGGTGTCTAGATTGTAGCTACTGCTAGCGATATACCTGGTTTAGAGGGTGTTTGCATGTTACGTGACTGTCTTAGGAAAGCAGAAATGTTCAAGGTAGCAGCTCTTGGATTCTCCAAAGCCCCCCTGAGATGTCATCAAACCATTACTGCAAGTAAATTTGAAGATTCTAGCCTGGAGAGGACTTTCAGACCAGAAAATAATTTTTGCCCCAACTCACCATTCTAGCCCAATCTAAAAGTGAATGTGAACCTCTACCCTTCCTATCCTGCACATTCTCTGCTTCTCAGGAGACAAACACAGGAGGAAACAAATTGAGCCCATTTTGTCATTCAACTGGTTGCCTATTTTCTTACTTTTCTTACTCTGACTGTTTATGGAACAATGCCTTTGAGTTCAGACCAGACTGACTGATCCATGTAGAATAATAAAACGATAGAATGGTTTGGATTGGAAAAGACCTTAAAGTTCACCTGGTTCCAATGTCCCTGCCCATGGGCAGGGACACCTTCCACTAGACGAGGTTGCTCAAAGCGCCATCCAGCCTGGCCTTGAACACTGCCACAGGGATGGGGCATCCACAGCTTCCCAGGGCAACCTGTTCCAGTGTCTCACCACCCTCATGGTGAAGACTTTCTTCCTTATATGTAATCCAAATCTCCCCTCTTTCAGTTTAAAGCCGTTACCCATTATCTTATTGCTACATGCCCTTGTAACATGTTCCTGTCCAGCTTTCTTGTAGATCCCCTTTAGGTACTGGAAGGCTGCTATGAGATCTTTCTGGAGTCTTCTCCAGGCTGAACAACCCCAAGTCTCTTAGCCTGTCTTCATAGGAGAGGTGCTCCAGCCCTCTGATCATCTTTATGGCCCTCCTCTGGACTCACTCCAAGTCCATATCCCGCTTGTGTTGGGGGACCCACAGCTGAACACAATACTCCAGGTGAGGAAGAATCACCTCTCTCAACTTGCTGGTCACACTTCTAGCTTTCTGGGCTGCAGTCACACGTTGCTGTCTCATGTTGAGCTCCTCATCAACCAACACCTTCAAGTCCTTCTCCTCAGGGCTGCTCTTAATCCATTCTCCATCCAGTCTGTATTTGTACTTGGGATTGCCCCAGCCTGTGTGCAGGGCCTTGCACTTGGCCTTTCTGAACTTCATTAAGTTCACACAGGCCCACTTCTCAAGCCTGTACAGGTCCCTCTGGTTGGTATCCCTTCCCTACAGCATGTCAACCATACAACACAGCTTGATATCACCAAACTTGCTGAGGGTGCACTCAATCATGCTTAAATATACTTGAAAAACATTTAGCTTTCTTGCAAAAGCACAGGCTTGTGTGAATCTTCAGCTTTTGGGGCTCTTGTCTTATCTGTCATTTTTTACAAATGCCTCCTGCAACAAAACAGTGGTACTGGGCAGCAAAGCATTGTAACCACAGTTGCCTAATTGGTATACCTCTGCAAACACACAGGCAGGCAAGCAAGTCAGCATAAGGTAACAAGAGTATCAGTTGACGTACAGTCACTGTTTACATGTACTCAGCCTCTGGCAAATGCAAGGCAGTACAAGTGATGTCAGCTCGTTTCTCTGAGTACTTTAAATGAAGTCCCAAGATCTGTCTCATCTTAGAAGAAACTTTGAGAGTGACATCTGAAAACCATAAAATTCAGGACACTAATACAGCTGCCCAACCTACGGTGAAGCAAGTGTCTTAATCTCCTACCCACAAAGATGTCTCTTAGCCTGAGGTGCAGGGAAATGCCTCTCTCTACTCAACATCCATGCATTTGTAGTTTTTTTTCTGAGTTAGGAACCAAAGCCAGCCCTTTTTCACCATACTTGGTCAGACAAATAAGAGGTTTACTCAGGCTGTGTCAACATGAGCAACTAGTGCAGTGCAGTGGACCTGGATGGGGAAACAGCTGCTGGCAAAGCCCTCACAACTGTGTTGAACTTATTTCAGGGGTTTACTTTGGCCTGGCTGTTGCCTGGCCCTGGGTTCTGAGTGCTCACTAGAGGCAGCAACGTAATGTGTATGCTCCTGGGCTTTTGCATACAGCCCAGTTTCACCTGAAAAAAATCCAGATCTTGTACTTTGAGAGAGTTTCACAACATATACGAAAATACAGTGAGAGAGAGTGAGTGGTTCACTTCAAGAGCACACCCCTGACCGCAGCTGCAAAGCTAAGGTGAGTGTAACCTCAGTATCCCAGTGACTGGATATTGGAGCATCTGCGTTTGAGAGGTTCATACTGGGGTTTAGGTGAAAGTTTAAAAAAAACCCAATACCATCCAGAATCTAATTTCTAGCTTATTAATTCATCAGAATCCAATTCACAGATTGCAGATTTTCCAGTTTCTTCTCAGTTCACTAGAATTCCCTTTTCCCAAGTATTTCTATGTAGCTGGCATTTGTTTAACAAGCATGCCTTTGACTCCCAACAATGTATGATTTCTTTTTGATAAAAAAAGGACATGCTACTCTGAAGTTCAGCTGAGGTCCAGGACCCTCCCTGTCTATAGTTATGCCTTGGAATTATATGCACAGAGTTTTTGCACAAATAACTTTTCATGATTCTTCAGTTTTCATTGCATAACACTGTGCCAGAGACTGCTACGTTGTACACATTCCCTAAGTTTGAACAAAATTACTGTTTATGGTTGCACAGAGTATTTCACAAAGCAGCCAGTGTATTTGTGAACACTAACGTTTCTGTCTCTGGTGGGGTTCAGAGGGACAGAACTGTCTTTCTGAACTGTGTTGCAAGCAGCAGAGCACTTCTGCAAGGACACCTCTGCTTGAATATCTCTTGCTTTCATAGCTGCACCCTTTTTTGTTCACACAAGAGTCAGGGGCAGCTCAAAGGCACTTCAGCAGTTACAGTATTTCTGCTTTAACTTCTAAAAGGATAGATCATAAGTTGCCATCCCCTACAAAGTAAAACCCTCATGATTTGGTCTCTTCGTCTCCCTTTCTCCTACACCTCTTACTGGAGGACATGGACAGGACCAAATTCTGAGAAAGATCTTGGCTGGATAGAAACCTGAAAACATTAATCACCAGATTCACCTGTATCATCAAAAGCTAGCCAAAACAGTAAGGAAGTACTTTATGTAAATCTGTGGAGGTTTGTTTGGTTGGTTGGTTGATTGTTTTTTTCTCCCTTAAGAGGGTTTCACTGTCACACATCCCCAAACATAGGTTTTCTGTAAACAGAATATGACAATATTTTTTCTAACATTTTACAGCAGAAGTTTTACCAGCTCTGCACTTCTCATTTACTTGAAAAGTCAGACACAATTTTAGTCTACCAGACATTTTGTATTTTCTGACTTTTTTATGAGGGAGGATGGATACAAAGAATAACAGATTTAGTGAAATGAAATCTGCACATAGTTTTTTTTAAAGTTTGTAATTTATTTTCCACTGTAGTAACAAACTAGTATTATATTAAAGTCCATCAAATTAAGTGTGGAAAACATTCAAGTAACAACATTAGTTGTTCTACTTGAGAAGATTTCTTGTATATTTCTTGTTTATTGTTGTGGAATGTCTCTGTCAGGAAATTAGTAGCAAGACCTGTCCCTGTGAATGCATGATCAAGATGCACAAAGATTGAAACACCCTGCTTGGTGGTGTATTTATGTATGAAATTTTAGCTGAAACAATTAATCATCTGAGATGCTGGTCTTGGTTTCCTAGAAGGTCGTTTTGAGTGTTCTTCACTTTTATGTGCATGTATACGTATGTCACTAAGGGAGGAGTTCTTGGCAATTTAGCACTCTTGCTGTCTTGCAGACTAATACTAGATATGCTAGACATAAGCATATGTTAAAAAATGTCAGTGTGGTGTCCAAAGTGAAAATATGCATCTCTTAATTTCTTGACAAATCTCTGCACAGAATAGACAGGAAAGTCAATCTCCAACCATGATCCTGATACTCTGTGAATAAGAACATGTTAATTTATGGAAAGGGTGAAAAATGCACCCTTTGTGGACTACTCTGTGGCAGCACAACACATAAAGGAATATGTTCCCAACTTCTCAATAGATCAGCTAGCTAGCATGTGTTAATGGTGTTTCTTAGGAAAAGTAAGCGTAGGTCTCAGCTTCAATCCTGAGGCCTGCCCACTGCAAAGGAAAGGGAGTATATGACATTTAGTTTAAAATCTTTGCAGTTCATTTTTTCCAGGTTATTAATTGAGATCCATCATTTGGCATATCGAGATAATGTAAAGCAGTTTTTTCCAAGTACTGACTACATTCTGTCCTCTCCCCTCCACTGGCACGATCAAGGCTGTGCACAGACTGTCTGTAATAAACTGCCACCTGTGATGTTAGCAGTTGGCACACTCACTGCACTGTGGTGTGATGTCTTAAGAAAGTGTAAATCTTTGTGTGATTAATGAAATAAAGTATTATAAAGGGAGTAATTATTTTACTCACCATGTAATTAACACATGAAATCTGTGATAAGTTACTGTGAAGGCTAATATTTCCCCTCTAAGATTTCAATACTTATTCAGAAAAAAATGTGTTTAAATGTATCATAATGAGGAATGGAAAAATAGTGGCTTAAGTGGCAGTGTTACAGGTACTACTTATCTAGACTTCTCAGGGCACCGCTTGAAGAAGTGGAATGGGGAAGAAATTTTCTCCCTCTGCATAGAAATATCCAAGTATTCACATACTTCAGGGATCACATCTTTCCTTGAAGCATCTGGGATTTAGTGTTAAGAGGATACAGAACTAGAGTGAGCATCCAGACACAACATGTGGTTCCTTGTAGTTAGAGTTTTCCATCAGATGTTTGTACATTATTGTGATATAGCTGGCCAGGTTCTATTAGAATTCATGAAGTATAAATGCCTTATGAAACAAACATGGAAGGATAACAAGATGGGTTTTCCACTAGAAAGGACTTTAAATACAAGTAAGTTCTAAACATTTTCATTCTCTTCCCTTCTCTCTTTGGCCAGACAAAGTGGCATATCTTTCTTTCCATCCCTGACAGGATTCATTGCAATAAGTGCCAATAACAATTACGACAAGTTTGGCTAAATGTAAACCGTGACTTTTTTCCCTCAGCTCTTCAGACTTTGACAACACTATCAGCTTATAACAGACCACCTGTTTGTTTTGTAGTGCCTGCCAAAACACATAAGTGTTAATGAGGAAATGAGATGCTACTTAATATGTGTGTATATTTATATAATATGCATAAATGCATACACATTTAATGTACACATTTCTTTCCACTGAGGCATATGGAAGATAAACAACTTGATTACAACATGAGGGTTTTGGTTTTTGTTGCTTTTTTTTTTTTTTCAGTCATGTTGCTGAGTTCATGTAGCATCAGGGTGCAGTGTGGAGAGGCAGAAGAGTTAGAAATTCCTTCATGCAAAAATTGCAAAGGACTTAAGTATCTGTCCTGATTTAAAATTCACAGCACCTTGATGCAGACAGTAGACATTATGGAGTGATCCACAGATTACATATCTTGGTGTCAGTGGAGCTGTTTTATTTACAGCAGCTGTGTTATTTTCATCATCTACCAGTTATTTACAAACAAGCAGGCACACCGCATCTCCATGAAAAAAATAGTAGGGGATAGGTTCAGTTTCTCTCAAAATGCTACAACCAATGCTAAAATTTTCAGTCTTTTCAGATATCAGACAGTGGTGTGCACTGATTGAGCCATATGTCCTCCAGCCATCAAATCTTCCTCTTCTTTTCTTGTTTTGCCACACAGCATTGGTCCTGCTGAGGATCTAGTAATATATGTGTTTCATACTTGAATTAAAAGATAGGTAAAGAGGATGAAGACAAAATTTCCAAGAGGTTTTGTCCCAAAACAGGGTACTGAGTGCTGGATTTTCAGAGTTTGTGAGCAACTCATTCTCCCACCTAAATTTTTATCAGAATTTAAAATTATGAAGACTGTTTATTGAAAGAAATAAAAAGAAATCAGAGGAAAATAATATGAAAAAGAATAGGAAAGAGAATAACAAGAAACAGAAGAGAACTCATTCTGTAGCATTAGTTAAAACTAACCAACATATCCCAACTCACTTCTTCCATTTGAAGTACAGCCCCTCAACTGTTTAAAAATACCTTTCTAGAGTTTAACAGTAAACACCAAAATAGTAAATTTTGGAAATTGTAAGTCTGAGCTTTGGAATTAGTGCCTGTTTTTTCAATTCATGTGGAAATTGTTCTGACAAAGGGTGTCTGTAAGTCGCAGGCAACACTGAGAATCAAATTTGTATTCCCACAACAATGCTGTCTCTTCTTCAACAGAATCCCAACTAGTGTATTCTGAAAAATCTCTGTGATTGAATGTGTAAGTTTTATCTTGGTTTGGAAGAAGCATCTGAGACACATGTATGGAAAATGGTGAAATTCTGAAAATGTTGAGTGTCCTTATAGAGGTCATCAGAGAGCAGGAAGAGAACATCTAATCATCATAGCATCCAATGACTATTCTAGTTTGTTTGATAAATTATGCTATAGAGGAGAAAGAGATTTTTATTTTTTAACTCAAAATTTTGATCCTATGTGTCCTGAAGCTTCCCTGTACACATTATTTGTACCCAGAATTTCAAAATTCTGTTATAAGCAGAGTTACGTATAGCATTGAACTATTACCATCTCACCAGTCTTCAGATCCTATTTGATAATAATTTTATGTATTAACAGTATGTACACCTTTAAAGTATGTGGAGTAAGTACAGTTTAAAAGGAGGTAAGACACCAGGCAGATTCTTTTCTCACTTTATTAAAATTTATTTATTTTATTGGTTGCCTTTCTGTGTTCTTTTAAAGAATTCCATGCACTATAAAATAAGCTGGATTTTGAAACTAATTGTAACATTTTTTGAAATAAATTATCTTCTTTTGCTCCAGAGTAGAATCCAAAGAGCATTATTGAGGAGTAGCTTTTCTGCAGCAACTATTTCTGAATAACTCCATGTTAGACTGAATCTAAAAATAAATTTGCAGAAAAGCCTAGAGATACCCAAAGTACCTCACCCAAATATCTAAAACAATACAGATTAGGCCAGAACCAAATAATGCAGGATGTTTATCCTGCTGAGAACAGTAGGACTATCCTGGGTGTTTCTGTTTTGTACTACATTATGTAGTACAGACACATTCCCATTATGACTTCGGACTAATCTTTTATTGTATGTCAGTGTCACATCTTTAGAAAAAAGACTATTGTGATGATAAGGTTCATTAGTGAGTATGAGGTGTTTAGATGGTATAGTAATGAGGTAACAAAACAGGGATTATGTCTATGTGGAAGCATTCGTTCATGCAAAAGCAGGAATTAGGAATGACTTCATTGACATCAGACTAGCCAGACAGAGAATTAACACAAGGTACTTTTAAGCAGAACCTGCACTCTGACACAGGTCAAATTCGGTAGAACTGCACAGATTAATGTAATACTCTGGATTATATTTGGAAAGCTAACTTTTTTTGATTGTGTACTACCAATCTGACATGGACTAAGCAGATAAGTGAAGAGAAACACCTGGAACCAGCTCACTGGAAGGGCTATGAAATAAATTGAATATTTTCTACTGTAAATGCTTTGTACCGTCATCCTCTGGCCTCAGGGTTAAAGGGATGGGAAATTGACTATACTGGTCATGACTCACAGGAACTTGTCTCCTAATTCATATCATTGTAAAGGATAAGCAGTCCTCCGTAATGATGAAGATAGTTTTCAAATAAACACTATATTATGTATATGCCAAAAGAGATTAACAGGTTAAAAGTTATATGGACAATCCCAATCTTGATAATAATACAGTGGGTAAAGAAAATATTGAACATAAGGAACTCTGTTGCTTTTTATTACTAGCAATTAAGAAAACAGAATCAAAATCAAATGCTAATCATATTGGAAAAAGTAAAGTACAACCGGTAGCATTTCTCAAAAACAATATTATGGCTGGTTCTACAAAAGTAAGCAAATTGCTATAATATGGCAATGGAAATCAGACTACCCTAGGAAATGTATTTCAGGAGCTACACTTTACCTTTGGAACTGTATATCACAATGATTAAAGAAAGAGACTGAATTTTTGCTTTGGCAAACATAATTGTAAAAGTGAGATGTTTTGAAGAAACATTTGTTTAGTCCTCATAACTATAATGATTTTGACTGGAACACAGGGTGAATGTCACAAGATGCAAATAGTGATGTTATTAGTTTCTGGAAAAAAAAGGTAATGATCTACAAGTTTTAAAACAACTTTTCTATTTATCATGAGTCTCTAAAATACATCCTTGGCTCTTAAGGCAATATTTTTAGAGATTTGAGATCCACTGACATGGCAGCTTCCATGTCTCTTTACTAAGTATATGTAGTAGGTCTCAAAATATTGTTAATACATCTGTGTGCAGAAAATCAACATGATGTGTCTTTTATAACAACCGGAGAAAATTGCTGGAGGTACAGTTACTGGTGGTGAGACACTTACCTTTGTCTTGTTCATGGACATCAGATCTCACATTGCATTATATTCTTAGTCTGACTTCTGGACAGTTACTAATTAATCTCTAAGCAGTGTCTGTAGCATGATTTTTTTTTCAGGCACATAGCAATATATTTTTGGTATACACATCCATGATTTAATTAGAATTTCTTCACAGGTATGTGTAAACAGTAGTTGTCTGAAATGTGAATATCCTTAAAAATATCAAGCAAAAATTGTTGGTGAAATCTCTATAGGAATAATTATTAGGAAAGGTGTAAAAAGGAGAAACACTTGGAAGTAATAACTCACTATACCCTGTTTAAAATTCTGAATATTGGTTTTAACTTTTTGAAGATATATATACACCTGATTTTCTAAGAAACATGATAGTGGATTTCAAAATGTCACATACTACACGGTCTATCTATTACAGTGATGATGTTAATGAAGTATTTCGTTGGTAATTTATTGGACAAACTCTAAGACCATTGATTAATATTTACTGTACCAAATGAAATGGCTTAGAAAATGCTGAATGATGTAAATACAATTTCTGAGAGCTATTGCTTCCAACTAAAAGCATAGACCCAGAGAAGCTGCGCTAGAACAGTGAATCAGGCAGCCAGAGCCCCAAAGACCTGTATCTGGCATCCAGCCGGCAATGATGCGGCATTTATTCACACCTAGAAGGAGAGACAAAGAGAAAAAGAGAACAGAAGAAAAAAATTACCTTTCTGAAGAGAGAGCATGTGAGCATTCACTTTAACTCCTCTGTTGCTTAAAATGAGTGGTCAATAAAGTTAATTAGTCAACAAATTTTACTTATTAACAATTTTGCAAACAATGGGGAAAATTATGTCAAAATAAACACTGGAAGCTTTCCTTGATTAAGAAAAACCGAAGAAAACAAAACTCAGTTCCTTCCATCATAGATGCTTAATATATTTTGACGAAACATTTTGAGACCAAAATTTTGCAGGTAACATCAAATTACAGTAATTTATTTTTAAGTAGGGTGGGGGAACCAATCAGATGGATAAAATGGCTGTTTAAAACCCTGTCCTTAAAACAAGTCCTGCCATGAATTAGGTAACACCATCTACTCTGATCAAGAGCACAGGGAAATGAAATTTGTGTCAAAATGCTTTTGGAGGGGATTCTGAAAATACAATACTTTTTTTTCTTTTTATCTTTATTTTTTATATTTTATTTATTCTTTTTCTTTCTCTCTTTTTTTTAGTCCTATGACATTTGAGCACAGTTTAAGGGCCAGGGCACTAAGTTGCTAGGACCATTAGCCGTTAATGGTTCATGCAAATTTAAAACAATTCCTAGGAACAACTGTAGGTTTTGCACAGGCCAGGGACCATTCACAACAGCAGGCAAGGTAAGAAAGATGAGACATTATCACAGCTGTGCTTTTCCATCTGGCTGAAAGTCTAGAGAACAGATTTTGATCCACAGTTCGGGAATAGTGTTAAGTACCATCAGTGTTAAAGGATTATGTATTTTCTTTATACAAGTATTTCCTTCATCAGTCATCAGGAAAACAGCTGGACACTTAAAATATTTTTGATTCAAGCCTCATGTTGACTAGAGTGAGGGTTGATTTCTACAGACACAGTGTATAATCCCCAGCTTGTTAATGCCTGTAAAAAGGAAACAGGGGACAAGCTTGTTTTCCATATAAGTCTCTTCAGACTTCATAACGTCATGTTGTTGTTCCTTGCAACTTTGTCATGCAAGACGTTACCACATTTTGCTGATGAATTCCTGAGGTTTAATGGGCATCATACTCAAAATCACTCAGGAAACCTGTTGGCAGAGCCAGGTGTCCTGATCTTTGAAGTTCTAGTCCAATGGTTCGGCTGTCCTTCCTTACAGTGCATCAACCAAAAGCATGCTGGTCTTCTTCCTTGTTACAGTTTGACAGGGAGAGAGTTATTTGAGATATATTAAAGCACTATTTTTGTTGGCTATTCATGTTTTCCAGAAATGTGTGCATCATCCTTATATATCATTATAAAATATCAAAAATAATTTTTCTCTGTGCACATGATGTTTACTTGCTTGCCAGTCCATCTGTGGTCTACACATGGAGACAAGAGTGTTAAACAAAACAGATGTCATTGGAAATATAAGTCTCTAAACATACATATGTTACATGTGTTTTCATTAGAAGGTTCAGTTTTAAAATCTCCGCATCTTTTCTCGTATCACTGTATTGTATGTTTCAGTCTGGATCGTAATGTTCTTGATTACCTTTATTCAGACCTAGGTCTTCACAAGTTTCATCTGCCTAATTAGTGGAGTAAAATTATCCAAGGAATCTTTCTCACATCTTATAGCGTTGAGCTATGAGGGCAATAACTCCCAGACATTTTAGCCTGCTAGGGACACAGGGGAGGCCAACTCATCCCTGCTTTTCATCTTGCAGTGATCATTAAGGCTAAATTTACAGTAAGAGGTAATAAAAAAAAGGTTATATACTGCATTTTGTTTGTTATTTCTGCTTAGAAGCCCACTTGTCAGGTAATGCTGAAACAAAGAACGAAAAGAAAATCTCTGCCCCATGGAATTTACAGTCTTAGTAAAAGTGGTAAGTGGCAGAAGGAGGCACACAGTGTGGTAGTGTGGCACAATGTAAACACAAAAACCATTCTGTATTCCTTTACGATCTTAGGATATGAGCCCAGTCCAAGCTTTTTCTTTTCAAATGTTGTAATTCAGGTATCTAAAAAAAAGTCTTCTACTTAAAAGGAATCTTCAGCCAGGCATTTAGACCTTACAGCTAGTAAGAAAATGTTCCTATTCTAGTCCATGTTATTAAAAATAAACTGTCCTGTGCCAATAGGGTATATAATCTAGGGATTCAGTAATATGTTTTAGTTCTAAAAAATCTTTCAATATGATCAGCCACATAGTGGTAGTGTGAAAACGGGTGAAATAGCTACAATGGGCACAGAAAAATGTCAGACCCGTATAGGAATGTTTTAAGTAATCAGTAATGAATTCTGTCATAGTGAGCACAGGGAATGTTGATTAGAAAGTGGTTTGTAATCACATCTACACAGAGGGACAGGTTGGTACAGCTCCAAAACACAATCATGAGAGCACAGGCTATGACCCCAAAAACACACAGATGGATGGGACCTGATAAGACCCATTTAAGTCTATGGAAGCATTTCCAGTTTTTTCAATAGGATTTTTATGACACCATTTAGCAGTTCTATTAATTTCAATAGGGCTGCCCACACTCATAGAATCACACGCCTACATGCTTCCAATGTCATCTTTGTCTGACAATGTGCTTTAAAAATTTACTTTCATATTTGAAAGTTTCCTTGGTGTAACTTTCAGAAGAACCTTATATATAAAAAAATGTAATTGTATCAATCAGGTAATGGTTTGGGGGATGTTTTAATTTATTCAGTGTCTTGAAGATCATTGAACTATTATGTTATTTGACAGTTACAACTTTACCATTTCCGGCATTCTAACTGGAATATAACTGGAATATAACAATTTCAATAAAATGCTATTGTGTTAGGTGGTGGATAGGACTTAGGTTTGTTTTTGAGACAATTATGTTTACCACAAGCCACTAAAAACCTTGAACAAGTTATTTTTCCATTTTGTATTTAAGAGCACCTACCTGACACAGAGGGAAAACATACCATGTTGTGATTTAACCTCAGCTGGCAAGTAAGCACCACCCAGACACTTGCTCACTCTCCGCCAGTGGGATGTGGAAGAGAATCAGAAGTGTAAAAGTGAGAAAACTCATGGGTTGAGATAAAGATAGCTTAATAAGTAAAGTAAAGGCTGCACATACACGAAAAGCAAAACAAACAATCCATTCACCACTTCCCATGGGCAGTCAGGTGTTCAGCAATCTCCAAGACAGAAGGGCTTCATCAGACATAGTGGTTCCTTGCAAAGACAAACACCATCACTCCAAATGTCCATCTTCTTCCTTCTTCTCCCAGCTTATATACTGAATATGGCATCATATGGTATAGAATATCACTTGGGTGAGATGGGGACAGCTGTCCCAGCTGAATCTCCTCCTGACTTCTTGTGCACCCCCAGTCTACCCTGCTGGTGGGGCAGGGTGAGGAGCAGAAAAGGTCTTGACTCTATGTAAGAACTGCTCAGCAATAACTAATACATTCCTGTATTATCAACACTATTTTGCACACACATCCAAAGCATAGCCCCTTACTAGCTGCTATGAAGAAAAATGACTCTATCAAAGCCAAAATCAGGACACACCAAACCTCTATAAAGCATGAGAACTTTGATACAAAGTGCTACGTAACTAAATTACTAACTTAATTATTTTGATACAGTTCTTTAGGCTGATTTTTAATGATTGTTCTGGATACACACTCTTTCCAACACACAATACTCTGTAGGCTACCCTGTTCATGTATTTTTTATAAAACCCCTTTGAAAAGCATTTTTTTACCCCCTGCAGGTAACAAAGAAAAGGATAATTCAGAGCACTGGAACAGGCTGCCCAGGGAGGTTGTGGAGTCTCCTTCTCTGGAGGCATTCAAAACCCGCCTGGACATGTTCCTGTGCGACCTCACTTAGGCGTTTCTGCTCCAGCAGGGGGATTGGACTAGATGATCTTTTGAGGTCCCTTCTGATCCCAAACATACTGTGATACTGTGATAATTTTTTATGTTTGCTTTTAAGTTATCTAAGTCACATAAGGCATTGAAATATTGATGACATTTTCAAATAATTTTTTCCTTGAAGTTCAGGATTTTTAAAAGAACATGTCTCTTAGAAAAGCTCACTTGAATGTTTGAACGAGTCTCCAAAAAGGCATTCTTGTGTCAAAAAGCTGGCTTTCTTTTTAAGCTGCATGCTAGTATTCACAGTCTAAGGTAGAATAAACAGCAATTTAGGACAGCTATATCTTCTTACAAGACACCCAAATTCAGTAAAAACCAATCAGATAGTTATTCAAATATCTGTTATATCAGTTAATTATGGTGGGCAAAATATCCACTAAAAGATGTATCTAAAAACAGAACGAGAATTTATATTGTGTTTGGCATCGTGGAAGTTTTATTCTGTCTTTTCCTATAGATTGCATACTACTTCATTTAATAGACAAGATCTGTTTATTAAAATGTTTTTGATTCCTCACTAATACCAAAGTATGAGGACAAATCCAAATTAAACATTTCTGATATATTTTAGAGTCAGGGATCTACCTCACCTGACTTTAGACATCCAGGGTTTGATTCATTTGCCCACAGAGACAGCAGTGGCCCTCTAAGATCTCCTAGGAATTCCAGATAAGACTTGGGACACACAAGGCAGTCAGACCCTTCTGGAGACTATAGCACGGGATTCAGCTCACAGAACAAGCTACTAAAATGTGTATGTCTGCTTTATAAATGTTATAGTGTTATTATAGTTTAGACTTTATAGTCAATAGAAATTTATGAAAGTCATATAGCTGTTCAAACCCAGACAACAAGTCAGTTAATTTAAACATCAGTTGACCAAATGTGTGTTTACCAAAGAGTGCCACTGTATTAACTAAACTCCATTGATTACATATTAGTTTAGGTACCATTACCGAGACAGGGTTGTCTAGTTCTGAGATGCTGTAGGATACCTTGTCTGGCCTACAGTTGCCTCTACAGAAGACCGTGAGTCACCTGTAAGCTCTTAGTCATAATTATTAACAACTTGTGAACATCTTACAAACTTCTGGGCATCTTAGTGTACACTTCAGAGACTACGTGTAGGCAATGGAAGTAAACAGCTTATCTGCAGTCTGTAATATCACAGGCATGTAATAGTGGGTGTCTGAACATCCTTCCCTGAGATTTTATAGAATGCCTCTGAGCCTGAGATAAGGAAAGGAAGGTCCTTAGTAGGAAATGGACACTCAAAATTAATAGTAATTTTAAAATTATCTACACACACACGCAAGCTTCTGCCTTCAGGGAAAAAGTCAGCAGTTGGCATTTACTAGGTCATAAACCTAGTATCTAAGTATTCTAGCATCATGGGTGCTAGAATACTTAGACACATGGTTCCACTATCAATATTATATCTGTATAAATTTTTAACGTATTGTCTCTTAACAGATACACTCATTGCAATGTCCATTAATAACCATATAATTGCACTACTCTGTCCCTCTCACTGAAGCATATTAGAAAACAGTCCAAGATCTACTAAGGCCAAACTGGCTTAGCATTATACGGTGCACAGGATGATGGTATATCACAGGATAATTTATATCATTAAGTAGTGATGCTTTGGGAACAGTAGACACAAATCTTCTGAATTCCACATAATCTCATTTTTCCTCAATCACTTCTAATCCTTTTCACAGGACTGAGCTGCACATGAAAGTACAGAATGTCTCTGAATATCTCTCTTTCCTTATGTATAATCATGGTATGGGTGCTTTATCCTGAATAAATGTATCTTTTAAATAAATGAGACATAAAGAACTTCTAAACAGGTGGGAGAAATCCCTGCTTTCCACTTGGCTAATCAATACTGAAGAAATTAAGAAGTATAAAAGCACTATTTATGCCATTAATTTATTGATGTCAAGCTGGACAAGGTTGTAAGTCTTCTAGAAAACGTGTTTCCTTTTGCTAATATTTCATATTTGTTCTTATGAGTAACCTGTTCTACTACCACTCAGAAACAAAAAAATTCCTGATGTTTTCCCAGTACAGATGTATGCAAATGATTTCTGCTGAATGGATGTTCAGCCTTATTTTCTACAGTGTTTCAACTCTGTGCCTGTCAGCATGCAAATTTTGCTCTCAGTGGGATTACTCAGAACTATGTTGGTGAGAGCTGTATTTGCTCATTAATTTAGGGCTCATTAGCCAAGACTAACCGGACAAGGGTAAGAATAGATTATGGTCACTGTCCAATGTAGGTTAATAATTTGTTTATTATGTAAATACTATTGCATACTGATGTAATTTGATACTATGTTACTGATATAACCTAAAATTCAAAGTATATGCTAGGAACATTACATAAAATTAACCCAGAAGTGGTTTAGCATTGAACGTGGTGTACTTCTCTGTTTTTGACAGTGGTAATGCATAACAAATAGTATATAATATATGCAAATTCTAGTCTGTATTTTAAATAAGGTAATCATCCAGTCTTAATTAGAATATGTCTGGTTAATAAGAACATATTTCAAAACTTTTTCATCACTGAAAAAATATATCTACCAGTGCATTATGAACAGAATATGAAATTTTCAATGTAGTCATATGGCACTATTTTTTTTCAATGCTTTCAGAAAATAACTGGGTTGCTAATGATCATTGCATTGAACAGGTGATACATTATCTTTTAAATTTACTCTTTATAGTCTATTGATTATTTACTTAGGTCATCTGATGTAATTTTGTTTACCCAAGTGCATAGTTCACCTGATTAAGCAGTGCAACAAGAAGAAATTTGAATGTTTACAAGAAAATATAGGATGCCACATTTGCTTCATGAACACTGAAGCATTTAATGTAAATATTGATGCTCTGTCTCTGTGAGTCAATTCTGAACTCAGGCTAAATTTTGTGAAGACCTAAATCAAACTTAACTTTCAAATGTAAATTACTACCACCAGTTAAACTCCTTCTATGACCCACACTTTCCCTGGTCACAGATGCAGATATTATTTTTAAAAATAGGACAGATATTTTATTCACATACTCAACTAACTTGAGCTGACCTCAAGCATCTAATTATGAAGATAATTGGGCTGAGGCTCATTATTGGGCAACAATATCCTCTTAAGACACTCCTAAACAATTTCCCTCCTTGTCCTCCCTCACCTCCTCTTGGCAGTTACTTGTTCCTGCTTGTGTATCCAACCTTGTCACTCCCTGGGCTTTGTCAGTTTGGTTCCCAGGGAAAGAGAGATGGAGAGATTGCAATAAATCCTGAACAGAGGAAAAATGTGCTAAAAGATTGCCCTTGAAAAGTGAGCACCACAAGGAGAGTAAGACAACCACTGAGGGATGGGAGCAACATGCAGAGAAAAAAAGTCTGTTTCTAAGATAAAATCTACATAGCATGGGCTGAAATTTGCAAAGACTAAAGGCCTGATAAAAACTTCCAGAAATAGTTTGAAAAAATTGTGTTGTTTCCCCTGATTTCTGAAAGAGCTCTGAAGAAGGAATGTTTCACTTTCTCTATACAGGGATTTAACATTGAAGAGTTTATCTTGACCATGGAGGAAATATTTTAACCAAGACCTTCTACAAGCCACATTTTTACTTCAGGAATCTGATAACGTTTCTTAGAACATGAAAATATGACCATTTGTTGTCTTATTTAAGTGAAACACTTCCTCAGAACTATGAACAGGGAGTGAGGAAACATCTCTTGGCGAACATACTCATATTAGCTCTTTGCAGGAAACATTTACTTGTTTACTCTTAGCAAATAAATGAAAAACTACTTTCCTGCAGAGGCATCTGTGTCATGCCTGTGCAGTTGCGTGGTTTCAGTGGAAGCAATCTGAACAATGATAAAGCAGTACACAGGGATTACTGTTAGTGGGATAAAAGTGAAGAATTTGATCTGAGACATTCTGGGAATAACAGCAAAAAAGGTCTATGCACATGCAGCTGGTTTATGGAGTGTTTGGTAGTATGAATTCTTAGGTGAGAAAAAAACATTCAAACTTTCCCTTCTTGAGTATTCTTGGTGTGAAGAATTATGATACTACTTTTGCTTTCAAACACACTCATAGTTACACACTTCATATGACTGAATATGACTAATAACCAAAATACTTCTGTGTATATAATTGCTCTTTTGCATTGTACTGAAAAATCCTAAGCTAGTGCACAGTTTGAATGCTGAGAGCTATGAAGGGTTGGAGTAGTATTGTCAAAGTAGCCTCAGTTATTTTTTAACAGTTCTGCAGTGTTGTCTGGAATGTGAAAGCAAAACTGGCTTCCTTTAATGGCCTCAAGTGTCCTCTGGCAACCTTCTTGCTATCAGAGGGTAGTTTAATGATGTTGAGATACCTCTGACTGATATCCATACCTTTCAAATACCACTGAGATGATGTTGGATAACATCAAATTCTTTTGAAAGCTATTAAAACAAAACAGTATATTTTATCTCTCAAAGTTATATAACAAACTACAATTACTATTCCACAGCATCAGAACTTTTCATTTCCATACCTTGCATCAGCCTTTTTATGTGATGTAAACTGGAGGAGATGCCAAATCTGTCTTCTTGAATTTACAGATTTTTTATTTCCTCTGAACACGAAGTTTTAAACTGAAAATCAGTAGCTGGAGAAAATAATACTTTGATTACTTTTGATACTGTAGTAGCCCCTACAATGAGAATGCAAAGCACCTCAAACATATCACAATGTATTTTTCTGTTCAGATAGTACTCAAAGTCTAATGTAGGATCCATCTTTTTTTTTTTTTTTTTTTTTTTTTTTTTCTGCCAGAGGAATAAATGGATGACATTGGGAAAAGGTACTTAGTGCAATCCTAAGGCTGAAATTAGAGCAAGTTGTCTGAAGACTCTGCTAGTGTTGTCCTGGTCTGTCTTGTGTCATGCAACCAACATTAGGAAGAAGCAAATACATTCAAAATGAAATACGAATGTTCTTGTCAAACCTTTCTCCATTTCCAGAGCATGACACAGTTCAATCTTTGGTTTGTTTTGTAATGGGTGGATTTTAATTGCTGCTGTAGTCACTTTTCTCAAGATATAGCTTATCACAATGCCTCTAATGCTTTTATGATAGTCATCATAATTGCTGGAGATATCTTTCGAAGAAGTCATTCACATTCCTCTGAGCTGGAAGCATTCCAGAGTTTTGCTATGAGAATAGCCATAAAAAGTGTTATCAGCCAGAAACATTTCCTTTTCTGTTTGAACTTTAAAATTGTTATCTGATTAGCTTGCTGTAAATTGCGAAGGTAAATGAGAAGCAATGTGCATAGCACTCTGATCTTTAGTGGTCATTAGAATTACAAAGGTACACAGAGTTGGCTCCTAACCCTACAGTGAATCTGAGAAATCGCTACTTGTTCTGCTTTGCTGATACCCTACACTGGAATGAAACCTGGCTGACATGTATGAGGAGAGGCTTAAATTGTCAAGCCTACAGTTCACAAAATGCTGTCTTTCCACAAAAATTCACTACTGCTAAAAACAGATGGAACAATTTGCTTGTTGAATTTGCCTCACTTGTAGGAATCCTATCTGTTGATATTGCCTCATCCTAAGCTTGTAAGTATCTCTTAAAGGGCTTAGAAAGAGTGAATGATCTGACTAAGGGATGTGTAGCTGGCTTAGCTACATATTTCATGACCCAATTCTCAGTCTAGTCCTGACCTTTCGCAGGAAGGTTTAAATGCCCTTCACTGTCCAGCTGTTTCAGCTTACTAACTATGTCAAAGTGCTGATTTTTTTTTTTTCACTCACCTTTTGTGCCTGCACACACGGAACCCATGTTGTGACATTGGTTTGAAGAAGGCTTACAAAATGGCTATCCATGGTTTCGTTACTTATGCCTATTTAGGGGAATTTTCCAGATGAGATCATGAAGCACTTTACTCGGAAAGCTCTGCAAAACACCAGACAGTTTTGAACCATATTAACCTTTGGATTACTGAGTCCATATGTTTCCAAGAAGCTGGTTTTCCTTCAGGTGGCAAGGAAGGACCGAAGACAGTATACCCCTACAGACCCTGACCAGGCAGCTTGAAACAACTGCTTCATAAGTGCCTATCATGTCTGTACTGCATCAAGACAGCAGCTGTGCATCCAAGATTTTCCTCTGTGCAGGGAAACTTCCATGGCAAATTAATGAATACTCCTATAGCTCATCTAATTCTTTCTCCTTTACTGCCTCAGCTTGTGTAAACTGAAAAGCCATAACCCTCTAAAAACTTTGCAGTCTTATGCAATGTAAGTGATTTGGATGTCACAAACAGAATATTACAATAATCTGAGAGTGAACAAGCAGGAAAACATATTGACAAGTCATCTTGACATAGCTGTTTATGTCAATACAAGTTGTGACACTGGGAACAGAAAAAAGTGTTTAACAGCGACAGAATTTACATTAAAAGTGGTTCTGGGAAAATTTCTATGACCGAAATACAAAATTATACATAAAAAGAACAAAAAAGGAAAAATAGTATTAGTAGAGAAGCATTCAAGTGTTGAGAAAAGTGGAGGATTAAGATTAAAATCTTAATGCATTTCCTGGTACATTAAAGAACTGTTTTAAACCGTTTTCAATTACATGATCATATAACTTTTTTTCCCTCATCAGGACTCTGCTTCAATAAATGCAAAGGATGGATTGTTTTTCTAAATGAGAAACTATTTTGT
Source organism: Columba livia (assembly GCF_036013475.1). Taxonomy (NCBI): domain Eukaryota; kingdom Metazoa; phylum Chordata; class Aves; order Columbiformes; family Columbidae; genus Columba; species Columba livia. The sequence continues at coordinate 191,431,480 of NC_088602.1, read as the reverse complement.
ATTTTGTTTTATTGTTCAGTGGGTGGCCCAATATCCTATTTCATGCACATTATTCAAACATTGCTCTGGAGGCAGAATATTAATTTTCTCATGAGTTTTCAATCCTATTTATCACTATGATATGTGAATGTTTCACAGATTGAGGAATTAATATTGGAAATGAGAGGGGGATTATATTATTTCTATTCCATAAATTCATGGGTCTGTATATCTCAAGGTTAAATAATAGTCAAACATTTTCACTAATTTAGGGTGCCTCATTAAACAGTCTAGAGCTTGTGGTATTTTCAGAAAAATTAGAATAGTTAAACACTTAAATTGTCAACATACAGCTCAGTGTAAGTCAAGAGGGAGCTATTAATGCTCCATATTTCTACAAATATGTCACGAGGATATTATGGTGGGTACCTGAAAAATGTAAAGTGTCGAATTAGCAAATGTCTGTTAGAGGCTTGTACACCATCAGATTTGTTGGAGGTTTGGAGTCCCCAGGATTCTCCTAATTAAACTGAAGACATTCCCAAATCTTCCACTCATATTGTGCTTTACTTAGTAAACAATGAACAAAGCAGATTCTTCAATAGATGAAGCTGCAAGTCCTTTCACTACTCACTCTTCAACCCTGATTCGCATCTGTAGCCTTCCTGAACACTGAATGAGGACAAAAAATAATAATTAAAGAGCGTCAACGTGTGCATACACACAAAATATATTAATTTAGGTTGCTCAGAAAAACACAGTTTTGGTGTTTCTTGATCTTCATTTACAATCTTTTGAAATAATGTAGTTATGCTTCAATATGTTTGAAATAGGTGTCTTATATTGCAGGTTAGAAAAAAAAAAAAAGAACAGACATGCCAATCCCCAAAACAGTTTCTATGCAAAAAAATCTACTTGGTGACAAAATATAGGTGGTCACTTTCATCCTTTGTATGGCCATAATTATTAAATTTGTGAATCTAACTGCCAGCATATAAACTAATTTCTGCTAGCAATAGTAGAAGTTCATCCTCTGTAAGAATGTTTGCTGGTAACAGAAGTATCAGCAGAAACTGGCATGTTGGCTTAGATTCCTTGACCCAGACATTTTGAGTTTCACCCCTTTGTCCTGTTCTTTTGAGTCTATTCTATTCTGTGATCCAGTTTTCCTTTCTTTCTTCAATCCTACCACCCTTTCCAGACACAAAAACTCATTGAATGTGAACTCTTCAATGAGGAAAAGTACTAGGAGATCTAAAATTCCAATTAGGCTGCTAACATGTTTATTCTGAAAAACAATATTTGGCGTATTTTCTATTTTCCCTTGTACCAGGTTGTCCCAATCATAATTATATCTTTATTCAAATTGCCTGCAAAAGGAGTTTTTAAAACGTTGTATGTTCGTGGATTTCTTTTGTTTTCTCTAGAATTAACACTTCTCTCTTAATACTGTTGTTATCATACAGGTGACATTTACACTACCTGGATCAGAAATCAGATTCCAATTCTCATTACATTTTTCTTGGCTTGTTAATTGCTTTGTATGTGTCAAAGGATTCAATAGTAACTTTTATCTGCTTCAGTTTACAAACTTTCTGCAAAGGATTTGAGAACAGAAACACAGCTATTGTCCTTATGATTTTAGACCTTGTCCTAACCCTAATGGACACATCAAGTAGAGTCCATTAACCCTAGCATGTGATATTTCAGTAAATGATAATGAAAACGCCAGTAACTTAAAAGTGGTGGTTTTGAAATTGTAAGAATGATTTCTGGTTATATCATTATGTTTCTGGCCTCACTGAAGCACATACATTTTAGAATGGAATCAGGTGTTCTACACACAATGAAAACTCATGGGGTTTCAGATTCCACATTGGCAGATTCTGTAGAAGATCTATGTTTTTCTTGATCAGAAAGGGTTTCTTCAAAGGAAAAGAATTCCTCCAAACAACATGGTCATATTGTTAAACTGATATATAGATAATTTTTCCCCCTTATGCTTCCATTCTGTTTTCTTCTGTTAAACTTCTAAGCACACAATGGGACATCTGTTTTGTTTCTAGTTTCTTAAGCTCTTCCTGGGCTCTCTAGTCATTTGTGAAGAAAACACAAGCAAGACCTGACATGTCAGAAAAAAAAAGAAAACGATATGACTCAAGACTTACTAATGCTGACTGAGACAAATTATGAACTTCCAGGAAGCTAAGAAAATTCCTGGAACTTTTTATAAGGGAGTTCCCCTAACTTTCAAAGACTATTTCTCTTTGTTATAAGCAGCATAAGAAGTGAAAAGTTATGAAACTGCTTTAGATAGTGTCTCAACATTTTCAATCACAGCAGAAGCAGGAAATTCTTCCAGACACCTCATCAAAGAGGAACAGATAAATATCAAGGCTCACTGGATCATTTGAAGTCCATCCAATACAACTTTATGTTAAAGATTTTCTTCTATTACTTCTTAAACCTAAGTGAAGTCTGTAGAGATGACGGAATCAACTGCCTAAGGTTTTATCTCTGTCATGTAACATTGAGAATGCTTTCTGCAGGATAAAGGCAATATCTGCATCACGGAAATATTATTTAGAGGTGAATGCCTACAACTGGCATTCAGTTCTCCCATCTTTTGCACTCATATTGGAAAACATGTATGTTTTGAATTATATAATTGAATGTTATTTCTGAAGCAGAAAATGCCATCTCATTCTGCTGCTCTTCTCCTGGGTCAAATCTATAATGATTAACAAAGACAATGTGATTTATTTGATTTCCTGGATATTTTGATGCATGAAATTCTGAACAAAACTGAGGATATACTTGTCTTGATGAACTCACAATGCATCAGACCGGTGATAAGTGTTTCTAAACACATACACTGACAGACTCCCCAGACTAACTAAAATGAGGCCATTGAACACATTCGATATCAGGTCTTCTAGAATTGTACAGCGAAGACGGAATACATGATAGTTGCTAAATCAATGTGTGTTTGCAGCAGCTACTTACTGAGGATTTTCTTCTGGACAGGCTTCTGCCTGACCAGAACCCTAGACAGTTTTTATATTTCTCACCCAAACAAAATGTTGAGGTGGGGAAAGAAAATATATTCAGGGAAAAATGTATTAAAGAGGTCCCACCTACGAGATCCTCTCCAGTAACCCTGCTATCATCACCATTACTAGTTCGGAGAATGACAGCAATTTATGCAGGAAGCATTTCAGTTTAAACTACTTAGAGTCTTATTTTGGTACTTAGAGTGGCATAAAACAGCATATTAGAATATGGAGAGACAGTATGTCTCCATGAAGTATCAAACAAAAGGAACAGACAGGAAAATTCTAGGAGGATTTGAAGCCTTAAGAGAACACAGAAAATCGTGTCTGATGAAAGAGTGTAGTTTTACTTGTGGCGTAGCTTTAAAATCATAAATGTATTTCATGTAGAGAAGAATGCAATGTACATATAGTCCCTGAATGCATCTTCTGAATTAATTTATGTCATTAGCAGAGAGGCAGACGTGCTCCTACAAAAGAGTGGTGATGTGGGACTGGGAATAGTTGCTGCATAGCTGTGACTGTGTGGCATTTTAACATCAATGCCACAAACCCTGAGCCAGACTTATTCAAGGCCTTGCCTGTGGCTTGATGAAACATACCCTTTTCACAACAATCGGTGGATTCGTGGTAACAATCAAAAGGAATTTAAAATGCTTGGAATGTGGTTTAGAAACTCGCCTTGGCATCCCGCTTTTCATGTCTTAGCTTAACTGCCTCAACTGTTTTTATTGTTCTGCAACTGCTCATTTATTTTGAAAGAAAGAGCTTGGCCTGCAGTATTTGCATTCAACAATACTTGAAAGAAGATGTTAAAGTCTTTTTTGATTATGCCGGTAAAATATTTCATATGAATAATGCCAACAGCTGGGTCAGACCTTTTGGTTTTGAGTAAGAGTTTATTCCAGGCTTGTTAACTGAGAGGTTCTTTTTTTAGAGAGGGTTTCTGATAAACTGCCAGCTTGGAAATATGTTACAGAACAGGAATGTCTTTTCTATTTATGTTGCAGTTGTACCAAATTCTTTATGTATTTCTGATTTCCACCCCCCTCCAGCTTATGGATGCATTTTAATGGTTTACATAATGAGTTGCTTGACAACTGGTGAAAAGGCACAGAACTACTTTCAATAAAATCAAGAACAGAACAATGTTAATGTGAAATACATTTAGGATCAAATCACTTCATTTTGGTGGGAAAAGACAGAAACTTTCTTATAGAGTTTTGGATAGACAAGGTATTATTCAGCATGTGTAAAAGATAGATCAAACAATAGATCAGTTGATCAATAGATCAGTAGATCAATGGATCAACAGGCAGAAGGGTGGAAAAGTCCTTCTGTTACTGAGTAGTTTGCCTAATATTAAAATTCAAATATAACATTTTTGACATTGAAGAAGCAGCCAATAAACTTTCTTTCTTCAAGGTTGTACTTCAGTTGACAATTAGTGATTAATAATAATTTTCTAGACTTTAGTAAGAGAGAGATCAACATAAGGATTGGTGAACTGTATGGAGAGGAAAGAAGAGCTTGCTTAACATTGGAGGGAAGGGAAGTTCTGTTAAGCAGACAAATTTTATGAAAAACTTTGGTGGATAATTTCTTCACCACCACAAAAAAAAAAAAAGGATTTGCCAGTTTTCATGTCTGAACACTTGTATTTTGATATACAGAGTGGGATCATCAGCTGTTATCAATTTATAAGCCAATGAAACTCACCTGCTTTTAAATGAGAGAACCACTTTTGGGAGAACCACCATCACTGGTGTTAATCACTCTGCATCACTGAGATGTAGAGCCAATCTGGTTGGCTTTTGATTAATGGAGATAGTCAGTCTGGAGACAGCCACAGAAGTTCCTGCCACCTAGTGCCAACTGTGCCTCTCTTGCAGGGAAAAGTCTTGCTGCCCGTGGAACAGCTATTTAACCTAGCATAATCAGGAAAATCAAAGAAAATGCAGTTTGGATTACTGTACAAGGCCCCATGTTAGCCTCTGTAGTAAAGGCAGGAGCTTCTGATGGGAAGGTAAACAGCTGTGAGTGGGTCCAATTGCAGCTGTTCCAGGAATCTTGATGTGGCTTAGACTGTTTCTACCACTTCTCACCCCCAAGCCTTCACTGCTTTTATTCCTTTAGTTGTTGTGGTCAGATCAGGCCACAGTGAAGGATTTATATGATGCCAATTCATATGGTGTTCTCGGTTTTTCAGTAAAAACTTGTGTCAGACTTATTATTATTACCATTGCTATTACTAATCTGAAAGTGTCTTTTGATATACTAGCAGGACTTCTGCACTGACTGCATCTCTTCCAAAGTCTTCAGGGTGGTTGGAACACATCTCAACATCTCCAGTGAATGACAAAGACTAAGTTCTATGGAGTCTATTCAATATTTTCCTTTTATTTTTTAAAATGTGAGAATGTTCCTACTTTTTTTCTTCATTGCTCCCTTTACTTTACACGGGAGATGAGTACGCCCACTTTTTCACAGTAGACACTGTATCTCAAACCATTTTGATTCAATAACTCATTCATTTGCTTTGTTCTGTGCCCAGAAGGGATTTTTGCTCACTTTTGGAAGCAGTAAAGCCAGTAACTTTAAGATTCCTTGTTTTCATATTTATATTCTTTTCTCTTAAGCTGGAAATTTCTTTCTAAAATTACCTCAGTCTTTTTTTTGTCTGCTGACGCCCATGTCAATGTCTGGGATTCTGTGCAGAAGGTAATTTTGAGAAATTATTAGACCTATTTCTGAAATTGAAAATAGTGTTGTCTGAGATTTGACCTAGAAAATTTATTTCAACTATCCTCTTGAATTTTAAAAGTTATTCTGAACTCTTACCATGAAGAGCATAACCTTTTACAGTAACAACTGAGAAAAGTATTACCCAAGCCATTTCCTTTTTTTTTTTTAATTGCACCAGAAATATACACTATTCCATAAATAGATATTATCATGGTATCACTACTCCTATTGCTTCATCACCATTGCGATTAGAGTTGAAAAGGATAAAATTCTGTTTATTTTCCTTCCTTCTGTGCTATCCATCTCTATTTAGCACCTTCTCAGGGCATCAGCTTGGCTCCAAGCACCCTTCAAGGGCGTTCTTGCACATAGTATCAGGTGCTAACTGTAAAAATCATAAACCAATGGAAAATACCACATGGTCTACATTGAATATCTTCATAAGTGAAGCTATTAATATAGAATAATAGAATCATAGAATACAAGGTTGGAAGGGATCACAAGGATCATCTGGTCCAACCTTTCCTGGCAAAAGCATGGTTTAGGCCCAGCACCTCGTTCAGTTGAATCTTAAAAATGTCCAGTGTTGGGGAAACCACCACTTCCCTGGGGAGATTATTCCAGTGGCTGATTGTTCTCATAATGAAAAATTTCCCTCTTGTATCCAATCAGAATGTCCCCAGGAGTAACTTGTACCCGTTATCTGGTGATGGTGTCTGCTTAGTAACTGTGCTTGTGCCAACGCTTTACTATTTTCCTGTTCTCTGGCTAGCTTGGAATGTTTTACCATAACCACAGTGGAAAACAGTAGCTATCCTGATTTATCTTCCACATATGTGGTTCAACATCTGCTTGATGCTTGATAATACCTTATTTTTTTGACAACATTGCAATAATTTTTATAGAAATTAATATTATTCAGGATGACAAGATCTTCAAAGTTGTATAGTAATGCAGTTTTTCTCTGACTCAAATTAAAACTCATAATTATTTCAGCAAAACAGTCCAAGAAGCTTGAGCCAGCGTCTACAGCTGTTCATTGGAGTTGGAACAAGGCTTCCTCTTCTGAAAATCATATCCCTCATTTGTTTTTACTTTGTAGGTCATATTGCTTGACATAATTTAAAGTGTTACTTTACCTAAGCTTTCCTTGAAAATACAGAACTCCTCTGTGGAGGACTAGAGAACACGTGAGAGTAGCTTTTATTAAAGCTTGAAATAGCACTGTCCTGGCAACAGCTTTATAGGGTATGACAGTTCAAAATCTGTTGCAACAGCATAACAGAGTTAAATCCTCCTGATATTTCTCTCCAAATGCTGAAAAAGTAGAAAGTAATCTAATATTCCAGCAAGTGGTGAAAAATTGTACTTTGACTTGATATTAGGCAGAGAAGTATAATGCTCAAAATAAAATCCTTGTTAGTCTTAAACGGTGATTAATAGCAACCTGTATAATGGTTGATGTGTCTTCCTTTCCTGCCTCATCTTTGTTAAGTACAGACATGCTATCTACTCCAACCGGAAATGACTCATTTAACAAGATCATTCTTGTTTACTATCCCTTGCCTAGAATCTAGTTAGGTTTCAGCTAATTACTTATGTTAATTTTATGCAGGTATTCTGGAATCAAGACTTCATCACACAATGACTGCAACTTGAAGTCTATCAAGCTGCTGGACTAAGTTCAGATAGGGAGAGACTTATCTGAATAGAAGTTGCAAGTATACATCTTGGTTCACTAATCTATTGAATGCTTTTAATTCTAAATAAATTTCATTTAGCAGAAATGTTTTCCATTTTTAGGGACAGCTGCCATGGTATCAGTTCATAATACTCTTCAAAGTTACAAATATGTTTACAAAGTTTTAATATTAAAATAAGAAGACAGATATGATGTACCTACTAATTAAAAGACTGAAAATTATGCACAGAAAATTTAATCTGTCATTTCAATTGTTGATGAAACCAGCGGGTCTTTCTTTGTTACAGTATTGCAGAACTGACCCTGAAATATGTATTTCAATGCTCAATGTATAAAGCCTAACATTTCGCTTAGAAGATTTTTAAAAGAAACCTGCTAACCATATATCTTTTATAAGGAGATCAGTGAATGAATAATTAACTACTATGTTTGTCAATAGAAAATCAAACAAATGTTGATTCTAAACACTGGGAAATCCAACAATACAAAACACTGTCATGTGTAGTGTTCTGAAAGGTGTTTTTTCACCCCAAGTATCTTTGTAAAATACCAAAGCAAGAGTACTTACAGTAAAAGGATGTGGAAGATTAAGATTTATTCTAGTGAGTGGGCACAATGTGATGGCCACATATTACCATACACTGACTCTTCTGTGAAAAATGTGGTATCATACTGGTTCAAGCAGAAAGATACTGCAACTGGTTTGTCACACAAACATGACAGGGCAACACCTTAAGCAACCTGGTATTCTTGTCTACCCTGACTCATGGGCATTCACTTACTGTTTTGCAATGTCTGGTATGTCCTACTCTTTACAATGAGGAGATGAGGTTCACATGCTTTCTGCAATCCCTGTAACTCTGGGTAAAAAATATTGGAGTGCCGTAAAACCATCTAAAAGCCTTAAGTTTAGCTAGAGGAGGAATTGCAAAGTCAAAAACAGGGGATCTCAGTGCTTGCAAATATTGAAATGGAGCTCAGGCTTATGGAACTTCAGCTGAAAAAATTGGACTGAGATATGAAATTAACCAACTAAATTTCAACCAGAGCTATTCTGAGCCACTGACCAGCCCAGAGAGACTAGGAGACCACAGAAAGCATTTATGAGCTTCCCTCCTTCTGGGCTGAGAGAGCTGTATGATGTGCTTGAGGGTACAGTACAGAACATTCACCTGAAGCTTCTTTCTTTGGATTTAACAAAGCAGGTTTCAATAGACTAGCATGGTAGTTGCTTGTTTTAAAAGCTGCACTATTTGGTGCTAATCTTTGATCATTTTACCTCTGTGAAAAGCTGGGCAATACACATATTGTGGTTAAGAATTCCTCTCTTATTCTTGCTGACCAGATAATTCTTTAAAAGTAGAAGACAAGTTATTATATGATTAGTTAATAGTTTCTCAGCCAGAAAAATGTATCTCATAGGAGGGAGGTTGTAGTTTCTTAAAATGCCTCTCATCTGTGAATTGTTCTGTGTCCAGTGCAACGTCAGTGGTGGTATCTGAAATCACTGTTAGTGATGGGTTCACGGAAGAACAGCTGCTTCAGATACAGCTTCCAACATGTGCTAAATGAAAAACATCTGATTTCTGTTGTGAGGCTACCTTAGTTGTTGTAGGTGCATATAAATAAGCTGGGATTGAAGTAATTTCTTGGCAGTATGGTGGGAGTCCACAGAAAGTTTAAATGCTAATTTGTATAGAGGACTGAGTGTAGGCATCTGACCCAGCTAAATCCTTTGGTTTTCCTGTATTTTCTGGTGCTATAGTTTTCAGGGTTTGTCTTTTTCAGAATTTTGTGTAACATATGAAAATGACAGATAATTCATAATGGTTCTTTTCTAGCTTTGCATAATGAATGTTGCTTTTAAGAGCTAATGATAGAGGAATTAATTCATTCTTTATGTAAACTTCAGGAAGTGACTTTGTTTACTGCTAGAAGATGAAGAAATTAATGTTAAATTAAAGGCTAAATCTATTAAGAAATAATAAAATGGATCATTTTGGGTTTGTAGCCTTCAGGAAAATAAACCAGGATTGTAAAATATGATGTTATTGCTGGAATTCTATTGATTGCTTCAGCTCCTCACATCTTGTTTACTTGATTTTTTTGGTATTTCTCAATTCTGAGCATTAATAGTACTTTTGATTAGGGTTTTTTTATTATCATTTGTCTATGTACTCTTTAGAGTACATAATAATACCTGGTGCTTTTTCTTTTGGTTTAAGTTTATAGTGGGTAATTAAAGACTGGCTAAAAGTAGATATAGGCTTTCCATAATATTCACTTTACTAATAAAACCTTATATCAGTTTAACTCTGTGGAATGTTTTGCTTTATCAGCTCTTTTTCATGACTGCCATTCAACTGGATCACATTTTCAGGGCACAGTGTAAAAGACAAGGCCTAACACAAGTATCAAAGCTCCTTTTCAGCTGTTAACTCTTGAAGCTGAAGAAGAATAATGGGACGAGTGTGATCTAACTCCAGTGCCATCTCACACTTCCTCACTTTGTACCCTGCTCCCATAGGCTATTAAACCACAGTCATGAACTTAAATCCTTTACATTTGCAGCCTTTAACTTATTTAATATCTAGTTCATAATTTTTTCCATGGAAGTACTCTAGAATTCAACAACAATTACCAATTCCAGCACACTCAAAGTCCTGGAAAAGTGTGTATAATGAGCATCCCTTGAATACAGCCCGTTCTGGCTTCTATTAGTAGTGCCAACATAGGCTTGTAAAATTGATGTTGTTCAGTAAGTTGTTAATCTATACAGAAGTTCTAAACAAATAAATAAGCAAGAACTCTGAGCTAGAAACCTAAGCCTGATAATTGGTGTCTTCCTCTGTGTATGTATTTGCACACTTCAGAGATAAGAAATATTTATTATATTAATAAATACTATTTCAGTCATATATTTCTTTTCTAATTTCACCTCTTGATTGAATACTTTGAGATTTTAGAATTTACAAAATGTATGTAAGTTGAAATAGTTGAAGATCTGGTGATAAGGTGACAAAAGTAATATTTTGTTGATCCAAAATGAAGATAGAAGGTAAAATTACCTCCTAACCCAACTAATGAGCAATAGTGGCAAATAATAGTTTTCTCCTTCCCGATGGGTGTACAAATGTAGCTTCATTTACTTAAATTATATGTTTCTTTAAAAAAAATATATAAAGTGCAGTGTAGATACCAAAATAGCATTATAGCCTTTAAAATTAGAATCACATATCTCCTGGTATATATGAAGAAATAGAAAAAAAGAGTGAAACAGTAATCTTTCATTTAAATCTGAAAAAGCGCAATTATTTTCATTTATGATAGTGAAAATATAAAGACAGCTTTTTAATCTAATTCTGATAATATAAAGTAAGGTCTATAGACTGAAGTGTGAAAAAAAAATAGTATTTAAAAATGGAAAAACTGAATGCACATTTCTTTCCCTATCCCCACAGTAAGTAGTTACATTTGAGGAAAGAACATGAAGTGAGTTTCAAATTTGCAGATTTGAAGGAGCTTCTCATCAGAATCTTTATTGTTGGCCCTACCTTCCTCTTTTAGTTCTCCAAATATTTATCAAATTGTTATTTTCATTAGATACAGGCACTTGAAATATTTAGTATGACTACTAGAATGTTAGATGCAGCTTCAGCAATATGTTTCAAATTTTCTAACTATAGATTTTTTTCTTAATGAAATATAACCATATCAGGTTCAACTGTGAATCAGTGCTTCAGTGAAGAAACCCCATGGACAGTTTAAAGCGCTTTTCAGAAGCTACTGCGAAGAAACTACTAGAAAGAGAAAGAAAACCATTGATCCTAGTCATCAAAATTGATTATTTTTTTTTCTTTTTTGGGGGAAGGGTTGCTTTTATGTGAAATCAGAGAAGTTCCTGGCAGAAATCTATTTAGTAATAAACTGGAAACTATCTGTGTGCCTATTTGTGCCAGCTAAAGAGATCTGGTACTAAAACATGCTGCTGTTCTAAGGAGATACTTCTAATTAATTAGAGGAACTCTGATGTATTGGTGAGGAATTTTCCACCTTGGAAGGGGTAGGAGAAGACAACATATCCATGTTGTCAAACCGAGATAGTTCAGGAATTATTTTCTTCCACCTAACTTGTGCCAAAGCACAGATCTGTTTCTGCCAGAATATTTTCCAGATCCCCCCTTTCCCTGAGCGTATATCAGATTTCCTCCACCACCTCAAGTCATTCTTAATGTCAATTATTATATTAATTACTTAAAAGATAGAATTTAAAACACTTTTCATACAATAATATTTATCAGTCTACCCCAAAGACCTTTGAAATCAATGATTAACAGATTATAATCAAGAACCCTTTAGGTACTATAATTTTCTGTTGCTTAGAATACAAATAGCTGTGGTAACGATATAATACTTTTGGCAAATGCTTAAGGGTTAATGCCTTTTCCTTGTTTCTTGGTGTCTCTCAGGTCTCGTGAAAGCATCACAGATACAGTTGAATGACATGTATATTGTTTCTGTAATCTGAAGATGAAGACAAGATAGAGATTAAGTCCTAAAATCCCAAATTATATTAAAGAAACAATTTTAAAAAGAAATCTGTAGACTACTGTAAGAGAAAAAAATGTGCAACTTGTAGAAACTTCAGTGACATTTCTTCTTTCTCTCCCCTTCTTCTTCTGAAAACAATTTTTATTATGATTTTTTGTGGCTATTTACTAGCTATTTATATCTATTTGTTCCTAGATTTTATAAATTTAAGATCTTTCACTGTTTTCATTTGTGTGCACTTTGCCTAATTCACTGTGTAAACTGGGATCACGCCACAAATGAAGAGATCAAGGTTAAGTTTGGGCTCCATTTTGTACAAAATGGTATTGATCCTAGACTGTCCTGGCACATTCTGTCTTTACTTCTAAAATGTCTTCAGTAAATCCTTCACAGATAATTTCTGTTGGTTTAAATGCATTTTGTCTTGATGCAAAAATAATCTGGAAGACTAGCTCTTTTTTTTTTTTTTTTTTTTTTTTTTTTTTGGTGAGTTGTATAGATAGATAGAGAATAAATGTATTCTACCTAAATCATCACAGAAGTGCTAGAACATTGAGTGAATGGACCGAAGTTGTTCTTTTGCTGTCCAGAATATCCACTCTATGTGGAGACATTGAAAGATTGAATTGCTGGCCTGGATAATAATGAAAAATCTCTTTATGAATTTCTCAGCATGAAAATCTACATGGACATTCCTTGCTAGTTCACATAGATAGCTGAGTCAGAGAAAACCATTAAGTTTTATTATGTCAGCATTTGCTGCAAGAGTTTTTTCTTTAGTTTGTAGCTCAGTGTTTCTTGAACTCATTAGGACTTTAAAGCCCAAAGAGCAGTTATACACACATATTAACTCTTTGTACTGAAATATCTTATGACTTTTTGATGATAGGAAGTTATAGAGCATGAATGGTAGAACTCTTTCATAACATCAATGAAATAATAGATTTTCTCAAAATATCCCAAAGGCAAGAATTCACATCATGAACTAATGATCTGTAACACTCAGTTTTGAAAACATAAACATTCATTTAGTTGTAAGGTTGCCTAAAGCTCTGGAAAGTCAAAGGCCCTTCTGAAAGAGTTGAATTGTCTTGAGGGAGATTTACTGATATGGTTGTCATTAAGCATTCTTTAGTTTACGACAAATAATTGTCTTGTTTCTCATATAAACTTTGCTTTTCTGGATCTTTTTTGCATTTTACTTGAATTTCTCTGGACCTATTAAAGATTTGTCAGAGTGAATTCTTATATAACATTGAAATAAGAAGGATAATTCAATTCAAAACTTCACCTAATTATGATTGGTTCCCTCACAAACATAAATACACACTAAAGAATAGTGTTTCTTCTCAGCACTTCAGATGTTTCTTTGTTTGATAGATCAGTGTTTGGTATTCAGTTTTTATTGAAATCTTCTTGATTTTATGGAATTTTAGTTCCTGAATAAGTTATAGAATGCAAGTGTTTTCTGGTAAAATTATTTTATCGAGTCAGGTAGATTTCGCTGGCACTTTATATTAGGCATTATTTGCGTCATAGCCAGACAGTTTCCTGAAATCATAGATTGCTTTATGGATTTATTTTAAGCAACTGTCCAGGTTAGATAAAAATAACATGGCATCATCACCATATAAAGATATTTTCTGCTGTGTTCTTCCAAGTTGGATCTCTATGATGGATTCATTGGGTCTTACTCTCTTTGCAACATAATCTATGGTGAGTGGCAACAGGAAAAAAACACAATGGACATGAATTCTTCCTCTTTCAAACAAGACTAATTTAACCCTATTGATCCAGACAGTAGTTTTTAGCCTTAAATAAAGACAAACCAACCATCAAGTACCTTGGGGGCAGGCAGGAAATGAAGTGTTCGTAAGGGATGTTAAATAGGGAGTTCTGTCCTATTCTATTACAAGTATGCTTAAACTCAGTGAAAGCATTAGAAATTGATTAATTTTTGATCCGGCACCATGAACAATTCTTCTGAGTACTATTTATGAAGTGTTTTGTCCTCTATGAATTTATATTGAATTGTGTTTAAGTGAAAGGAGAATGTGGAATTTAATTGGGTTGCTAGTGTCTTTCTATTTTTTTTTTTTCTTATGATTCACAGGTAATTTGCCCTGTAAAATCAACATAAGATCAACTCTTTACAGCAAATGGGTCTACAACAGAATTAGAAGTCCCCTCCAAGGGACCTCCTTAAATATCCAACAAAATTCACAGTAGATATCCACAGGTCCTGGAGATTCACCTTAGTTTCAGACTTCCAAATGGTGCTTAGAATTCTTTATCTGTTATTATTTCTTTATCTATAAAACAGCTTGGGAGCAGCCTGTCATTGCTAGAGATACTTTTTTAATAACTTCACATCCTGGAATATATGAGGTACTGAAGTGTTTTGAGGTAAGTAAAAAAAAAAAAAATAAGGCTTCTTATTTTCACACCAAATTTATTACATTTAATTGTTGGAATGATATGGCCTATTTGACTCTCCCAAGCTTAAACGTCAACTCTTTTATTTTTACTTTATTTTTATTGAAATATCTGCTTTGTATGCATACTACATTTTGAAGTTTCAACTGTCAGCAGGATGCTCAGTCTCTCCCTAATGTAGCTAATTCATGAGATGGTCTTTGATAAATCTTTTTGTTCACATTTTCATGTATCTCACTTTAGCTTTTTATCTCCTCTTCCAGTTTGATATTTATCTGAGTTCTCTATTCTTTATCATCACATAGGAGACTGTGTTTATTGACTTTATAGAGTGATTTGTCTGTATATTGACTTTGAGCAAGATCCAAATGGCTTGCTTGACATATTTAAGTTAATTCCCTGAAACTTCATTTTTAGGCACTTTGAAAGGAAATCCCAAGTAGCTTAAATCAAGTTTCTCAATTTGTCCCTTACTTGTTTTTTGTTTGTTTGTTAATTTGTGGTTGTGTGTGGTTTTTTAATGTTTGGTTGGTTTTGAATTTTTTTTTTTTTTTTAGGGGGGGAAGGTTCTCTTTTTCATTCTCCTTAATTTCAGTTTTCTTTTATTGTATATTTACCAGAAAGAAATTGATACAATTGAATTAGTCTCAAAAAATAATTACATTCCTGAAATAATTGTAAAATTTTCAAGATATACTTCAGAACAGATTTTAGGCTTGTTTTGGTTTTTTTTTTTTTGTTTGTTTTGTTTTGATGGGGAGATTACAGTGAGGTCATAGTTATACTTAACTAATAAGTAAGCGATCCACGAAACTTCTTCTTCACACATTAATGGCAAATGCAGGGCTGGGTAGCGATCCCAAACTAGTCCGCATGACCACAGTTTATTAATAGACCACCAGACTAGCTGAGCTTTACTAACTAAAGCATCTAAGCAGACCTAACTAGCCATTGCATTGGCATTTTTTAAACACCATCCATAGAAGAAACATAGTCACTCGCTGACTCTGAATGAAAGATAGAGTGAAATGGGCCCTGATTCAGAAAAGACTTGCTTAACTGCCTTTCAAAATTAAAGCTCTGAAGTAAATGGGATTAAAGTTCGTGTTTAGATTCTTGGAAGAAATTAATTTAAAAAGAACAAGGTATACAAATGAAAAGGAAAAAAGGAATCTAATTTCTTGTTATGCTAAGCAAACTGTTACATACTCTAAATGAATTAGGACAATTTGTTAAATTAGGACTGGATATGCCACATAAGACTTTGTCAGATTTGAAAAAGAATTATCCAGACAGTGTGGAAATATAAAATTAGCTTATGCCACATTAATTTAGTCAATGATTTTCTTCTGTCTCCCATGAGTATTGTGAGACAATAATTATCTCATTCTCAAGTAGCTGGACATAGAGCAATTTAAACTATCCAATTTAACTATCTTTTTTCTTTGTTAATCATTTTAAATTATAGCCATTAATTAATTTAAATACATCAGATATGAACTGAAAGCAGTAGTTTGGAGCAGTATTTTCTGTGTAATGTACAGTATGTTGTAATTAAAGCTAGATGAGCTCTTTAAAAAAAAAATAATTCCCTTAATTTGTCATATATCAGCACATGGTGAGCTTAATTAATGTCAGTAGGGTAAAATCAAGCATTTTAAAATGCTAATTTAGGATAACAGAACATGAGCTGCTGCAATTCTGAAATGCTCATTAATTTCTAATTGTGTGGTTTGTTTCTGAAATATTTCATTGTTTTCAGGATGGAACAATTGAACTCGGAGGAGGAAGTCGTGAATAATACTTTTTAAGATATGCTTAGATATGCTTTCTAGTTGTCTGAAAACATAAGGGACTTAACTGGGGAGGTCCTAGTTAACAGAAAGTTGGCAAACATTACGCCTAGCTATTTACAAGAATTTACAAGACTTCTCATGGTGTTCTTTAGGTTTCAAAAAGTCAAGAGTCCCAGATTACAAGAGTTAAGCACATGACTCAGAACAGATCCTTTTTAAATGGATAACCTGAATGGAACATGCTTATTAAAAGCAGATCTCTCAGAGAGTTTCTAAAAACAGGATCTGGTTTGCACTGTTTTGACACTGTGACTTTTCCTTTGGCTGAAACACTCTGAATTTTCACTGTTGTGTTACATATTGGATGGCTGAGCTCTCCACTTCATTGGCAATCACATTTCAGCAGTGCTGTGTACATTTAGCTGTAAAACTGTCTGGAAGTTATATAAGTGAATAGTGCTACATACTAGAAATAATATTATTACCATTGTTTCTGGAAAATCAGGACAATCCTCACTTAAATCATTTCAGACAGATCAACGACCTTCGGATGCACGAATGTGACAGTGTAGTTTGCAAAAAGCAGAGTTTTTCCACAACTGAGAGCTACTCTATTTTCCCCCTGTAATGAGAGATCTCTATGTTAAATAATCTAACTTAAATTAATTGATAAGATTAAGATTTTTGCACCCCAGAAGAACAGCAGAGAAAATGATGCATTGCTTTGGGAATCTTGTTGTCTTCTGGATATTTAATCTTGTTTGCAAGATGGAAGAAAAGATTAATGTTATATTAGAGCCAAATAAGGATAAGGCTTTCTAGCTCCTTTTTTCTTGCAGGAGATTCTCTTCCAGAATCATATTAAAAGTTAGTATTTTAGTACAGTATCTGCCATGACAATTAGCATCATAATTTCCTGGATGTGGTCCATTAATGTGGTATGTCTTATCCCTTAGCCCTCTCCACAACTGTGTGGGATGAATAGAGATCTGTATGACAAGTTAAATATATTATCTTTTAAAATGTCTGTGTTTAGTTTAAGACCTTATGATATGAATGTAAAGTAAATTTAATGGGAAAAACCCACAGACAGAATAAGAAATGGAACACTAGTTCTGGGTGTGACAGGTCTCTCTTCCACCAAGCCAGAAATACTGTACTTGTTTCTCCGCAGCCTGTTACTGTATTTTTTTCCAGCTAAACAGAAACAGAGGCAACAGAAATTCCCCCATATAAGCAGTTCTTCTGATAGTTCCAACCTAGTTTTACAGATCAAAACATTTTCATCAAGATCAGGGAAAAACATTCCTATTTAATTATTCAACTGACCTAAATCTCCCAAACTTTTGAAGTTTCTCCAGCTTACAAAAAGTATAACAATTGTTTAGAATACACCAACAGAATTCAAAGATGTCCATTGTGTTTCAGATGTAATTGCTTTCCAGGCACTAACAAAGATCTTTTCAGAAACTGAGAATAAGACAAATAAGATATTGATTTGTAGGGTTTTTTACTTCTTTAACACAAATTTTGTAAAAAGCGAAATTAACCATTTTAGGTTCATGTACTCGCCCCTTGTGGAAAAATAATGGTATAATTTAACAGTTTGGCTTGGTGACAGAAACGCAGTAACTCTTTTACAAATAGGATTTTCCTTAGCTTTCCTTAAGAGCAGCTTGAGAACAGATTTAGAAATAAGTATTTAGAGAAGTTTTGGAGTTTTTAATGCCTGAAGCATTTAATTGTGGACATTTATTTTAGTAGCCCATTTTTGATACCACTTATATTGTTACCGATTTAAGACAAACCAGACTAGGTCTCTCTTACAAGAGTCTGTAATGTGAAGGTTGAAATGTTTTCACTGAGTTCATGTTTAATAGAGCACTAATTTCTTGTATTGTTGATTTTTATTAGTATTTATACCCACTTAATTCAATATATCATCCTAAAATTATTGCAATCAATACAAATGCTTTCAAGTGTCTTTAACATGGGGGGATTCGCTGCTTTCATAGCAGAGCCTGGACAATTGTGCAAGATTGGAGTGGAGTCTATTTATGTGCCAAATCAATTCTAACATTAAGTACCCAGAAACATCTTCTGATGGCAACAGGACTTAGTGCTTAAACAGCTCCAAAGGGGGAAAAAAGTCACAAAGTTACTATTTTTGCCTGGTTTCACATTCACAGACCTGCCTGTGTCATAAGACACAGTGTATAATTTGATAAGTTGTAGTGCAGAATTATTCTGAGCTGAGCTTGTCCATTTCTATTTTACCATATTCAGGTTTGTTAAAAAATAGTAATCAGGTTTCAGACATGGTTAAAAATAGGATGACATACAGCTTTCTTTGTCTTTATGTCTGATGCTTCACACGTAGATCTACCCACTGACAGCTATTCATTTTTTCCTAAGTAATGCCATCATCTCATTGAGAAAATAATCGGACACCATGGTTTTCAATTAGAATACTTTTTTTTAATTAAACATTGTTTTTCCTTTCAAAACGAACTACTTTTGCTATTCAGAATTTGGGTATCTGTAGCCCAAAACCACTGACATAATTAAAAAATATTTATGCAGCCCAAATCACCTTTGGCTGAGAGCCAAAGGTTAATTTTGAATCTGATTTGCATATTTATTCTCACACAACAAGTCGATTTGTATTTAAAAGTTTAAAAATTTATTGAACTTGGTCATTGCTCCACAACACCTTGCATAGAAACACCAGACTAAGAACTGTAAACTGACTATACCAGAAATCTCCATGAGAATGAGAAAAAAATAATCACAGTGAGCAAATGGGCTGAAGTGGTACATTAAAGCTGCTACAAAATTAGTCTTCTCTTCTTGGTTACTTTTAGATCACATCTTCATTCGTTCCACCACCAAAATGAGAAACTTCAGATAACAGTGCCCCAAGAGGTGACCATCAAGGCATCAAGAAATCTTTAAGACTGATACCAGAAATGTGTTAAAATTCTTGTGAAAATGTCTCAATTTGGTAAAAATTTATTATATTACAGGCCATCTAGTTTCCTCTTGAAAGACAATCCTGTGGATTTGCACCTCATTGCTAGCCATGGAAAGGCTAGAAGAAGAAAGGCATGAAAAATTTTAATGTTAATTATCAGTCAAAGGAAAAATACTCCCTTGACAGAAAGAGATCTGGAAAGGAGAGGAGAAAAAACATCTAAAGAGCTGTAGACCAACAGACTAGTAACATTATAATTTTATGAAAAAATGTATGCTTCAGTAGATTTTCCCTTTTGATTTAATAGAAGTGAATGTTTTAAAGAACACTCAGTGACACTGATATAAGACTGACTGAAATTCTCAGAAAAGGGAAAAATAATTTTAACTCTCTGAGGGTCTTAAACAGTGGTTTTTCTTACTTGGGGATTTGAATTTTGTATTAATTAAAACAAAACAAAACAAATAAACAACAAAAAGACAAACAAAAAACCCAATATTTTTTTCAGCTGAAAATCAACATTTTCTTAGAAAGCAGAAGAACAAAATAAAGAACAAAACAACAAACAACAAACAAGCAAACAAACAAACAAACCACCACCAACAATGAAACAAACAAACAAAAAACCCCACAACTTAATTTTAGCTTTATCAGTTGCCAGTACCTCCTTGGGAATATCTTCTAATTTTGTATTTCCTCACAGCTAGTCTCACCAAAGACGTTCATTTCTGAAGAGGCATTGTAGTCCATGTGGCTGTTTGGCCTCACCTCTCAAGAAAGAAAAATTAGCATGCAGTAAAGATAACAGAACATGAAAAGGAGAGTATGAGGGATTCAATTCGTACTTTCACCCATCAGTGTGATGACTTGACGTTTGACTGAAAAAAATGAAACATCTTTCTAGGGGGATCTTTCTGTCATTTAAGATTCTGTAAAATGTATTTTCTTAGTTATCTTGGAGGATATTAACATATACTAATTTCACTAGTAATTTTAATGAATAGTAGAATCATAGAAATAATCTACTCCTACTTCCCACTCAAAAATCAACTAGATTAGTTTGGTCATGTTCTTGTCTAGGCAAGATCTAAATATTGCCAAAGACAGAGACTTTGCAACCTCTCTGGACAAGCTGTTCCTATGTTTGGCCACTGTCACACTGACATTAATTGGAATTTTTAATATTGCAATAGCTCTTATGGTATTATGTCACCAGAAGATTTATTTACATGTGCATGTACATAAGTTTTTATGTGTGTGTATCTGTTAAATATATGTTTATGAACCATAATGTCACACATTTTCCTGTAATTATTATTTATAAAAAGTTGAACAATTTTCTGCTGACAAAATAAGTATGTTTAATTTATGAAAAAAATGGGATGATGGTAAGAAAACAGGACACTGTTATGCTTTATAGAGAATCTTTTTGCCAGCAATGCACAAAATGGGATTTTCAGCACTGTTTGAATTTCATTCTTAGCTCTGTAGACACATGGCAACTATGTGATTTTTCAAATAGCCTGAGGCTTAAAATAGGTTAGCACAGTACCAACGCTTCCATTTCCTAGAAAATTTATTCTCTTTGTAACTGGATTTGAAGGCCATGAAAGGCTCAAGGGCTTGTGAAGACACCTACAGAACATCAGAAGAGATACTCTTTTTTTCTGTTTGTCATAAGTGAGAGAATTACACCATCATTTTGAACACACTTCATTTCAATGTGCGATAGCAGATATGGAATGCCAAGCGTGTACTAGAATATTTAAAATATTACCAATACTGAATTTATTTTTCATGAACTTAATGCTCTCCACTCCACTTTGATAAGCCTTCATAATGAGTTAAAAATACTCAAAAGGAATAACAGAAATCACTCAGTTTGTTGCTACTGGCTCTATCTTTGTTTCTAACTTTTGCAATTGCCAGAGCTGTCAATTTGGATCTAAGGTGTACGCTGTTAAATGACTGGCTACAAAACTGAAACATACCATGACAAAGTGAGAAACTGCCCTGTTTTTGACCTGGGAAACAGTGTGAGAAAAATAATTTCCGGTAAGATTTAGGGGGGTTGCTTGATCTTATTCCAATTTATAGGGAATTTGGACTATGGTGTAACCATGTTTTATACATATATATATATACACACACACACTTGTCAAAATGTTAATTCACAGTGTTGAAGCCAAAGGTTCAAAGCACTCAGCCTAACAGGTTCAAAGCCCACATTTCGTAACTGAACCATAATATATCATTGTAATAGGTAGGGAAATAATTTCCTGTTCTTCCTGCAAAGTTGGGCTACTATGAAGAAAATAATTAAAGATTCTGGAGACCGGAAGGAGAGTGCCAAAGAGAGCCTGATTTTCTAGCTGAACTTTCACCTTAGTGAAAAGCATCTTGAATTCCCACTACTTCTTCCTGGACTGTTGCTGTACTTCATCTGATGAAAAATTACTGCAAAATACATACACAATCCTTCAAAGAAAAACTAAGAGCCTCTGATGGCCATTAAGTACCCTTAGCCTTCCTGTTGGGACACAATTGTGTGATGTAATTTCAAATCCTCCCCTGAAAAAGAACTCTTTTATCCAGTGGATAGTCAAGAAAACGAAATCTGTCAGGGACTATTAAACACACATACGTGTGTCTTGCAAAGTTCCTGAACCATGAAGTCTTCTAGGACAATGTCACTGTATGCTTGACCTCCTATTACACTCTTTGCTAATCTTTCACTCTTGGGTATTGTCACAACTTCATGTGATATTTACCCTCACATTTTGTATGAATTCTAATCAGTGGATCGTTTGACAAAAAACATACCTCTGTATCAAGGTTGAAGGGGTTTTTTTTGTTGTTTCTGTTTTTTGGTGGATTTTTTTTTTTTGCCTGAAAATAAAATCTTTCTTAGGTTGCCATGCACCTCATTTGTAAGGAAACACAATTCTTAATTTGTGAATGTGGATTTCAGTAATTGTTAGTGGAATAAAAGACTCAGAAAAGGAAAAACAAAATAAATATAGATAAATAAATAAATTAATAAATCAAACCAACCAATCAAGCGGATCTTTGTAGAAAAGAATCTACCCTTGGGAAAAAAGAAAGAAAACTTGTATGAAGAGAGCCCAGGGGTGACTGGACCAGAGGTGTCAAACTCATTTTCACTGGGGGTCACATCAGCCTCGCGATTGTCCTTAAAGGGCCAAACATAATTTAAGAACTGTATAAATGTTAAATGTTATACAGTTCTAACA
Source organism: Columba livia (assembly GCF_036013475.1). Lineage (NCBI taxonomy): Eukaryota > Metazoa > Chordata > Aves > Columbiformes > Columbidae > Columba > Columba livia. Next base: position 191,408,990 of record NC_088602.1, on the reverse strand, counting down.
GTATAAATTTTATAGAGTTCCAAAATTACATTTGGCCCTTTGAAGGCAATCACAAGTCTGATGTGGCCCCCGGTGAAAATGATTTTGACACCCCTGGACTAGGTTAATTAAAACTAGTGCAGCAGTTAACAAAACAATCGGTGCAGACTTACGTCTGATTCCAGACAAGCAAAGCAGTTCCCGTCTTTTTATGGAGCTAGACTTAAAAATAACTAGCTCAAAGCTTTATATAAGCTTTTGGGCTGTTATTACTCTGTAATTCATGCTCAATCCATGGTACTGCCCCCGATGTACTTCAAAACAGTTGCAAAGTACAGAAAATAGAGGAAGATGCAAAAAGTTCAGAGCATTAGTAACACATTACTAGACAACCAAAGTTCTTCTGGTTAGTTTCATGGACAGCTGATGATCAAGCTACACCAGATTGCTAGACACTGAAATACCTTGGTAAATTATCACTATGAATTAATTTTCTATATGTGAGTTATTGTATGTGTTGGTGCATATGAAGGGTCACTGTCTTGTTCAGGATGCATCACACCCACTACGTAAGCACAGTGTAGATGGTCATATGAATCCCAGAAATCAAATTTACTTTTTATATGAACACGTACAGAAAATCCAGTTCATCCACAACTCACAAGTATGCTGAGAACTCACTGTAAATTTGTGCCAGTCATTCAAGGTGTGTCCAAAACCTGCTTAAAGTTTTGGATTAGTTTGGTACCTCTACACTAGCTGCTGGTGAAGTCCAAGGTGGGAAGGACCAGGATCTGTTATTGCTCTAGGATTATATCTCTGCATTCTGTGTCGACCATCAATGAAGTTCACACTAGTTGTACTTAAACACATACTACATGTCTGTACCCACACCAATGGAAATCACATTTCTATACAGATAGCCTTGTCATGATAAACATAGGTCAGCTCACGCATGAAGAGCAAGCTGGTAGAGAAACATGGATAAAATGAGCTTTTCTTCTGAGAAAGGTACCCTGTATCTGTACTGCAAAAAAGATATTCTAGATGGTAACTTCAACATTACTTCTACCAAGACAGAACTTCAGTGAGAGCACCACTGGTGTCTTTAGCATATACTGAAAGGCTCCAAGTTTAAACATCAGGAAAAAATTGCACCAAGAGGTTTTCCATCTCATGAAGTTATTAACAAAGATGCATTAATTGTTTATACAATGCATATTTATAAATATTTTTCTACAAATTAGCCATTTGTAGCTGTATTACCTGGACAGATATAGAGGAAACGTACACATACATTACAGATGGTATTATTAAATTAAATTTATTCCATTTTTATTTTTTGCATGTTCACGCCTTTCAGTTTCTTTCATTTTTGTTTGACAGTTTCATAGGTGAAAGTAAAAATGGTTCTCTCTGTTTTAAGATTTTTTACAGTTTTTATCTTCTGTTGTTTTCAAAAAGTAAGAAGTACAAAGTGCAAAAAGTGAAGATAGCAAATTCTCACTTCTCCTGTGTTTTAAATATTTTCAAGAGGTAATCATTAGGAAGTCAATATTCAATTTTTTTCATAAACTGTGATATGCAATATTACTGCAACTATAGTCGATATAAAAGTACGTATGGTGGCTGCATGCTTGTGGTTGGAAAACTTCACTTTAGCAACAGCTAAAGTTTGTGTTTTAAAAATATTTTAAAATAAAACATTTAGTGCACTTATAAGGACACAATATGTTTTAAACACAATCTAACAGTCTTCTGTCTAAATAAAATACTTAGTGATGCTGTTTGCTCTTTTCTTTCCCTTCTTTTATGTACGTGTTGAAATATTTAAGAGATTCTCTAGGTCAGTATTTCTGCTTTACCTCAGCTGAACTACATTAATTACATCTCAGTAGTCAATACTAGCACAGTAGACCTATTATAGCTTTCACTGGTACTTCTCTCATGTGACCCTTTTTTAGCTCTGAAGTTAATCTACTAAAAAACAGTTATAAGATTTCCAGGTTTCTGTGTCAATTTGTTTCACGAAGTCATCACAGAATTACCCTACTTAAGTTGATTTAATTTATTCTGAAGTCTGTATTCTACTACTGGGCCAGATCACAGGCAATAGTTGAAAGGTTATGTTAAAATTTGTTGGTTCATGTTCCTCTCCATCATTTCTTCTCTTTCTCTCTCTCTTTTCTTCTCTTTCTCTCTCTCTTTCTCACTCTCTTTCATTTCTTTATCTTCTTTCTCTTTCAGTTAAAAAAAAATGTACTGGAATAGCCAGTACTCTTATTTAGAGGACTTGTTTTTTAACTTTTTTTGCTAGTGAGCAATTTTCTAGTAACCTTGGAATGTGTGCTTCAGTCCCTTCACCTTTTTGTTTGCTGGAGACATTTCAGGAATGAATGGGATAACCTCTTGCTTATGCTGCCAGTAAACAATAGATGAGCATCTGCACATAGCCCTCTACTACAAAACAGAACCTCAGCAACTCATCTCATTGCTTGTAAAGATTCTGCCCTAAATTTAGTTTGGCCATTCAAGCTAAGCAAGATTTTTGAGTTCTTAATGAGAACATGTTAGCAGGTATTTCCAGTATTTCAGTATTTCCATATCAGTGATTAATATCTTGTTCTTTCACTTCCTATTATCAGATCCAAATTTGTGTTTTAAACTGTTGTGGATATAGAGATGCTGTACTGATACAAATAATACATAAGTCTACATGTTTACTGTGTTATGTACATTTCATGAAAACAAGTCCTCAACCAGCCCTGTAAAACTTCTGAATATGTGATTCAATTGGAATACATCAGGGTCTGTGCTACAAACTTCCCTCTCGGCTCCATAAGACTGATAATTCTTCTACTTGCAGTATGATATTTATGAACCAGATAATGGCTGGACATTCAAATATACTTTTTATAATAACTGGAGAACACAGTACATTGTGTATTTTGATAAATTTATATAGGCTCAATAACATGCACACTGAGCTGCTTCATTCAAAACATGGTGCCATGGTGTAATTTAGAAATAAAATAGAAATATCTAACACTATGGTTGAATGACAGAACTGAACTGAAACAATTACTTGGATGAGGGACTGAGTTCAGTTTCTTTAGGCAAAATGTTCAATCCCTAGTACAGCACATAGAGTTTGTACCCTATGCTTTAAAATAATAATGGGAACATCTGCTAGCCTGCTGCATGGACAATTATTCATATTTTTTCTGCATGAAAACTTGTTCCTGACATCTTGAAATTTAAATTGGAACCAAAGACACATACCAATGGGAATGTCAGTTGCTATTATCATTATAAGACAATTTGATACAGATGTTTAAGGAAATAAGGCTGAATGAAAACATTTAGTTTGGCCAGTGGGGAAAAAAATAATCAAACAAACCCCAAACTAATGAATGGCCTTTACTGTAAAAAGGTAGCATAAGGGCCCCAATAAAGGAGAGGAATATATTTTGTGCTGGGAATGTGACTTGACATTGCTTGCAGAAATTAATCCCTATGAAGTCAAATTAAAATCATGTGAAAAAATGTAGTCCATAAATGCAAGGCAGAAACTTTTAGATGTTAGAAAAATCATGTCTCTGAATTCATCATCACTGAATACGGATAAGTTTCTCATAGTTTCCAGGATGAACTGGTTTCAAATATGCCATGTACTCAGAATAATTCATTTTAGGACAGACCTTCCCCATGGTGGTTGATCCCAGATTTTCCAGACTGTCTTCTCCAGTAGTCTCCCTCTGGCTTTGGAGAATGTGAAAGAGAAAATAATCTCACTTGAGCAAGAGGCCTGAAATAAAACAAAAGGTAGATTGAAATGGAGAGCTTGATGGCACCAGAAACCAGAAAAAGGAACAAAATAATATGGGCTAGTAGTCAAAAATAGCTTAAATTGTGACTGCTAACACATGGCAAACAATTGAGTGAGTACTTGTGTGTGTGTGTGGTGGTGAATGCCTGAAACTGAACTTCTGAATTCTGAAGTAGAAATCTGCTACCTGCTCAGCGCAATTGGTACCACCTGGTTGTAAATTTTGGTAACAGCTGGACTAACCAAAAGTGGCAGATTCTAAATTCTCCAATTAATAAAAAGGTATGAGATGGATCCACCAATTAGGAAGTGGACCACGTGTTGTGCTTCTGTGCATACGTTATCCAGGTGGGAAAACTGATTTCCTGAAAAAAAAATCTGAATGCCAAAAAAAGAGAGTGCCTGAGAAGGGGTCTCAGAAAGTTGCCTAATCAGATTTCCTGGAGTCTGCTCTGCCAACTACTTCACTTATAGTGGGAGATATATTTGAATAGATAGATATAACATACAAAGCTAAATTCAGTCTACAGTCTACAAATAAATAAAGTTGTCTGATGGCCATACAATAGAAATGTTGGACTTAAATCCCTTCACATATCAAATCTCCATCTCTGATAGGAATTACATAATCTCTGGTGTCACGGGGTGCTGAGAAGCCTTCTGTGATGTACTCCTACATGATAGTGAAATCAGAAAAGTCCGTGAGGAAATGAATAGCTCTCAATAGGAATCTGGATTGTTAGTGTCTGGTAAATAACAAATGGGACCACACATGCTGAACAATGAAACAAAAACAAAGTATTGAGCAGCTGCTCATTAAGTAAGTATCATCCACTCTGTACTGTGAATGAAACAGAGGTCCCCTGGAAAAAAAAAAAAAAATCATTTAATTAAAATTACATTGTAATTTGTAAAAATCAGAAGCCTTCACAAAAGACTGCTGAATTGATAGCACCTAGGTAGCTCTCTTCCAGCACTTCCTAGCCTTCGGACACATGATTTTGCTGCTTTAATAAATTAATGTAACTTTGAGCTTTTTGTGTGTTGTTCATGGGTTTCCATGTATTTGTGTATTCTGTGTAAACAACCGTTGATAGATGAATAGTTTGTTAAATACAAAGAAATACCCATCTGATGATGTTTCAGTCCCTGTCATTTCTGCTAGCCTGATTTTCTACAAAAGCTGAACTTACTTCTCCTTTTCCTGTTCTGTACCTTTTAACAATTGAACTCCACTTCAGTGGGAAATTGAAAGTGAAGGCTGGGATTTGGGACTAAGTGTATTTATGATCTCCTCTATCTGTACCATTGAACTGATGTCACAAGGGGGATAGCAAAGGGTATGTGCTGGAGCTTCACATAAATCCATCATATTCCTGCTGAACACAGCAAAAGTATATTGCTTCATGCACATATTTTTCCCACCTTAAATTTTGCATCATGTACTTCAACTGTATGTAACAGTGACCACCAGATTTCTTATAAAATGACTGTGTAATAACTTACTTACTTTAGTTTCAACAGACTTTTTTTTTTTTTTTTCAAACCAGACTATAACACATGGCATTCATTATAATTATAAAACAAGTTCTTGAAAACATTATAAGTCTTTTATGCCATTGTTTTACATTTCATATTTTGCCTCTTTGGAATACAGCAGTTTTGGACTGTATGTGGGACCTATATTAACTCATAATTCTTGCACAGCTTTTTCTGAATTTATTCTGTATCTTGCTCTGCCAAGACATAGTATTGCAAGATTTTAAATATCTTACTTTTGGTCATGTGGTTACTATCAAAACAATGGACAGAGGTCCAGGTCAACGTTAAGGAAGGAAAATTGAAGCAAAAGATTTTTATGTTTTTATACTAAACTCTCTACTCAAATGAAATTGTTATAATTACATCTGTGTTATCAGACTTGTATTTAAATGTCTAAGTGCATTTGTTTTAATTTGAAAAGGAGAAAAAAAAACAGTTTTGCCTGACATGACCTCTTACTTTGCTCTCATGTAATTTCCATTCACTCTTAACAGCTTTGTTAGTTTACATAAAGTAGTTGTAAAAACTCCCCAAACTAAACATGACCTTGTCTTCCCGTGAGTTGATTTTAAACTGTGGCTGAATATCATGGCAGGTCAGTATTAGGGTTTTATTTGAGTGTATGTAATTAAAATACTTTGTTATTAAATCTTTCAAAAATTTCTAAACATATAAACTTGACAGAAGTGAAGAGATGCAGCCTGAGACTTAGGTAAGAAGTCAAGCAAGGATAGAATAAAACTCTGATAGTCAAGGAATTATCACTTGAACTGATGTACTTCAATCACTTCCTAAGTCTTGTTTGGTTTGTTGAGTGTCAGGATAGGTCAACTGGTGTAACCCAAACATTAAGATTTTCTTCCTTCAGTTTGAGGGAAGGATTTGTAAGCCTTATCTGTGCTTTATAGACTGTCTCAAACTTCTTAAGCAGTTATTCAACTGAGACTGGGCAAGTCAGGCTTTGCAGTACTCCTACTCCATCATATTTGCTGAAGTTCATCTGAGAAGGTTTTGCCAGTCTGTTTGCATGCATCTCATGGCATACATGAGCTAAACTAAATGCTCAGGTCCTAAGGGTCTGGTTTTTTGCTTTCAAATTCTCTGATTCATTCTTCATCTATGTTTGCTAAGATAGGAGCCATCACAGTTAACTCAACTGACCTGCAAATTAGGTATGTGCTGTTGGATCCAGAATGAGCTTGTAGGCATAATGATAAAAAAGAAGCCTTTCAAATATAATTTGCCATAAGTATAGGTGTTAATAAGGAGAGCAATAATTGAAAAATAAAAGCACATGTAGATATCTGACAATTACAATAAAGTAAAATACCTTATTTATAGGAGTTGTATCTGAATGGTAGTATAATTCCATTTGTTGGAATGCTGTTGATGTTTGAAAGACTTTTTAGCTTTCCAACGGACATTTTCTACCTGGGTCTTCAACATTAGTCAGCTGAGGATGAGAAGATACCTTCGCATGCTGGAGGTGCTAATTCCTTCCCTCCATGAAATTCTCTATAAGTTAAACAAAATCTAATTAAAAAAAAAAAAAAAAAAAAAAAAAGTAGAATTCAGTAAAAGGAGGCACAGAATTTTTCCATCACAGAAACAACCTAGTGAGCTGTCGTTGTCATTCCCTTTCTCCCCTCTACAGTATTTTGCAAGGGAAACAATTTGATGCATTTTAGGTGAGGCTATTCATTTCAGACAGTGAATACAGGACAACAGAGGAAATTAATTCAAGTTCTTCTCTTCACTACCTTTCTGCTGCTGAGAGTTTCTGCCAGGAAGAATTGTGCCCCAGTTCAGATCACAACATATTGAGAGCAAGGATCCAGCCACAGTCACTGACTTGTTTGTTACTCCACAGACTTTCAGTCCTTTGTTAAAGTAAGTTCAAGGCATTAATATTCATTTTTTGAATACACATCTTTATTAGGCAGGCATCTTGCAGGTATTGTCAAGATTATTACACACAGGAATTAGCTCTCAAAGGTAATTATTATTTTGCCCACTTTACAGAGGAGGAGATAATTACACAGGCAAGGTTCCTGAAAGAATCTGTGTAGGAGGAAAATTGGAATATCCCTCCCAGAATGACTTTCAAAGATTAGTTTTGTCATCAGATTCTTCCTGGATGCATATCTTCACCCCCATCAAGCATTTTTGCAGCCCACAGAACAGTCACTTGCAGGTCAGCAGTCACATCTCCACAGGTGATCCTTCCTGTAGTGAGACTATTTCCTCCATAGTTTATTAGCTGCTTCACTTTTAATTATAGATTAGGATCTCCCTAACGCAAGAATGACAAAATCTGGGTCAAAGTACATAGCAGATACATTTCCTAATGCTTACTGAAGAGGAAAAAGGAGCTTCCATTGACTTTGGACAAGAAGCCGAATCTGTGGGGCCCTGATCATCTTGCCCAACACTAGTTATTTCCCTTACGCCACTTTCTTTCCTTCAGAGTATTTCTTCTATACATTTATATTATTAGGTGTCATAAGTTCAGTGGTTTGTGACATAGGTTTAGTACATAAAAATATCTGTGCCACATTTTAAAATATGAACATTAATCTCTGCCATCCTCCCTTCCTCTTTTTTTTTAAAAGTGTATACAAAATGGCATCTGTCATGAAAACAGTATTACTTAGCATTTATTATCTTTCCTAGTATATTTTGTTCATTTGGGCAAAGTCTTCTATAGCAAGTCTGAAATATGAGAAATTCTTACAGCACTATAACAAACACTTGAGAATCAGAGTAGAGCAGTTAAATCTAAAACAAATGTGACATTTACAAATTCATGCACACTTGTTCTGTACTATAATCTATTTGCAGGTTTCCTCCACCCTAAACATCATGAGGATATCTCCAGGTTAAGACGTTTATCAAACACACTTCTGAAGGCCCTACTGGGGGTTTAAATGGTTGTGCAAAACCAAACATTTTAAATCTCAGAAGGGGTTAATATTTAGGATGATTCTTTCTCTTCCAGCATTGGAAAACAAGTTTTCAGCTGAAATGTGAGTTACTCATTCAGTTCTGTGTAAGTAAAAAGATCTGTGAAAGACATACATTCTCCATTTAAGTCACGTTTTCTTCATAGAAATAATATTGAGGACTACCTCTTGGATTTTTCAGCTAGAAATATCTATGTGCTTTATGAAGGACATAAAGACTGAGGGAAATGCATGCTTCATCTAGGAAAGAAGCTGATGTTACCACTTCAAGGGATGTGGAAATGTGATCCATACAGGCCAGTGACGATATAGCATCTTTCCATACATGCCACCTGCAAAATCCGTGCTGTCACAGATTTCACCTCAGTTTTGATGTGGGTGAATGCAGTCCTAAGCACAAGGTAACTTTTCATGGTATCATCTAGTCTGCCCTAATCCTTTGTAGCATACAATCTTTCTAATTCTAATTATCAGGTTTTGGAACTGGCACATTTCTCAGGATTTTCTTCTGCTTGATCACACCAGCACTTCCCCATGTAAACAAAGCACACAGTGGGTGATGATTATGATAGCTGATTAAAATAAGTAAACAGATTGGAGGACATTAAAGTTTTATGCATCCTTGCCATCTGCTTTCCCTTCATGCTGTACATATTACTGTACATATTGTACACAATTGATTTTATTTCCACTTCAGTAGCAACAGGCACTGTGGCACACCATCAGTAGCTTGAATAATTCACACAAACGACTTCTGTGACTGCTCTAGATAGCTGCATGCATGATATTCTCTTTGTTCCTCATGATTCTGGCATTAAACTCATCACAATTCATATGAGTAAAGACATTGAGAGGAAGATGGGAGCAGAAGAGTGATCACCTTTTCCTACACTGAGAATAACTGGTTTATATTCAAACTAGACCCATGCATAAGAGGACTTACTTCATATACCTGTGTAAAATTATTAACAGGGAAATCAGAGACAAGAAAAGTTATCTTTTTGCCCTAGATATTGCATGATTTCTAACTCTTTTAAGCTACACTTCCAACAGATTAATACAGATTTTCTATAGAGTTTAAGAACTGCAAATGCACAGCTAGATAGTGATATCATGTTGAATAGTATTTTGTACAGAAAATCATCATAATGAAAGCATTACACTGCCTGATGTAAGAGCACTAGTTAGTCTGGAAAAGAGAAATGCAATGAGACCCTTTATTAAGGGACTGTGTCAGAGAACAAAAAGAACTCTTCTCTGATATTCAGACCTCTTTCATAGTATCTGGGAATGCTACATTTCATACAATCAAAAAAAGAAAAAAAAAAACAAATCCACGCATACAAACTGCAAGGGCAAGGGAATTCTTAGTATGACAAAGCTCTGGGTAGACTAAGTACCAAGATGGTAGAATGGCCAAAGGCTCAAGCATCTCAGTATTTGAAGTGCAAATACAATCTACAAGCCTGATATTTTTCATATTGATTTTTCAATCTGTAATTCCAGTGATTTCAGTAAGAGGACTTTGTAAGTCATAGGAAGGATAGTCATGCGTTCAAGCAATTGACTGCCTCTGAAATAATATGAGTTTTCTTAGAAGTGGCTTCTCAGGGAGTTTTCAGCATGAATTTTGTCAGTCTGCTCCAAACTTCTCTACCAATACAGTGATTGTATCAGATGGTACTGTGAATACAGTCTAGCTTGTGTTTATAAGGTTACCAGTATACAATGAATAACATTAAGAAAATGTATTTGTCAATGTTGACCTTATAATGAGATAGAACCAGGGACTGAGCATCTATCACATCATAGCTAATTAAAGCTCTTTTAGTCTTCTCCAGTAATTGGTCTTGGTAGGGTGAGCACATGGAGCACCAGTAATTACCGAAAGCATAAAGTTACCCCTTCCTTGGAGAGGAATAATCTTCTTTGCAGTTTCAAAACATGACATTCCTTGAAGAGTCAAATTATTAAAAAAATGAAAATATGAAAATACATTATTTTTCTTTAACAGCAAGCAGTATCGGTTCCACGTCTTGGTTAGGAAGGTCAACAATCTCACTGTTAGTTTTTCCCATGACCATATAAATATATTACGATAGACCCTTTAATTTGCTGGATGAGCCTCACAAATCCATGTAAGTACATAATTCAAATGCAAAGAAAATAATTGCTCTGGAATGTTAAGAAACAATTGTCAGTAAATGAATGCTGGTTTTAGAAGTTGCGATATGAATTTTTCTTGTAAGATATTTGCAGATTCATAATTGGAATTATCTAGTCCACTTTAGAAATTAATCAGGTTAATAATTTTAACAAAGATTTATTATATAGACACTCATAAGGTCTCATTTGTAATCTACTTGAAAGAAAAAAAAAAAAAAAAGAAAATTAGCCCAATCATAGCTCATCTTTTATGAGCCATCAGGTCACCTTCATGCATGAATTAAAAATAACCTTTTTTTAGACGATTATTCTACTACACTTTCTTAGTTCGGATTATTTCTACACTGACGATCTATCCACTCAAGTTCAGTTTATGGCCTTCTTGAAGACCTGAATAGTAATAATTCCAGAAGATTGTGAAAAAGCTCATAGTCATCTTTTATTTGAAAGAAATGTGAGATTTGGTGGTTTGTAAGGATCTGAATTGCAAATGTGGTCTTATCCCAAAACTATGAGGCAAAGACACAAAGTCTTGTTTTAGAATCAAGACAGTGGATTGTAAAAGGTGTGGAACCACTATGAACTCAGATTCTAATATATTTATTGGTTTTTAGCAAGCCTAACATCATAGTAGGACCATCACAAAGAAAATTGCTAGTAGAACAATCTGTTCAACAACTAACATATCATCATAAATATACCATAGACATTGGAAAGCTTCTATTGGCTGTATACTCAAAGTTGTGGGTCTCTTAACAGTTTTTTAACCTTTTCCAAAAATAGGCCTGCAAAATCTCCTTGCCTTACAATTATTGACTAGGATTTGCATACATGAATTTCTCATGCAGTTTCCAGGATTATTCTTTATTTTGAAAAAAATAAAAATCAAAATCCTTGCTTAGTATCCAAAATATTTATTTGAAAATTTACTGGAGGATAAAATATCTTATATTACAGAGTAGGCCAAGTGACCATGAAGAAAATTGACTAAAGTAACATAACAATTATAACTTAATACCTCTGCATTTTTCAGTGTAGTTTTTGTTATGATAGAAAGGAAAAGAATTAAAAATCCAACTGATCAGAGGCCCAAGAATCACATAGTAAATATCTGCTTCAAAATATCAAATGGATTATCTCATGGGCAGGAAGGGACATATCAGTGACCATAGTAAATATAGGAGGTCTCACAGTCAGTGGGACAGGAAACATCTTTAATATTTGTTATAGTACTGCTTACTGCACTATTTAGTGTTACTTTTAGGGAGTCAAGGTTATTGTTCTGGGCTTCTAAATAATGGAAGCATAAGCTCTGGAGAACAAATAGTGAAACTGCAACATTTGCAGTCAGCTTTGGGCACCATACTGGTTATAACCCTCCTGAGTTATAAAGACTGCACTTAGTTACAAAAACCACAAAAACCTCATCCTCCTAATTATTGTCAGAGGACATGTTTTGAAATTAGGACATATATATTTTTAATATTTGTTAATATTTAACATTTATGTTTGGATTTGAGCAATATATGTTTTTCATTTTCACAAATGACCTGTGTTTGATTGTTGAACGCCCAATCAGTTGTTGAAGTGAACTAAGCCTTAGCAATTTAAGCCTCCTAAAGGCAGACAGTGACACCACCGATTTGGAAGCAACAGTAACACAGGATCTTTGCTATGATCCATGCAGTCAGTGTTGTGGGGAAAGGAAGAAAACGCAGCATGCTCCATGGAAGATACTGGTGGGGGAGAATGAACTTGACAGATATGGGCATAAGCATGATCCTTGCTTCAAAGGCCCCCTCTGACACAAACAAGAAGAGGATGAGTTCAAGATTACAGTCCTTCCATCATCCTGATAAGGTGCACCTCATGTACCCTGAAGGAGGAAGAGCTACTGTCTGCCTGCATTTACCTATGTACATACAGAAATTTGTGAAACTAGCTGTTGCATGGCTGAGAGGCAGCTAACCACTATACGATGCCAATGCCCCACTTTCTGGAGAAAAAACAACATTTTGTGTCCCCAAAACTCATTATTTGCACTGAGCCTTTAGCACAGGGTTGTGTTCATCATGAAATGTCCATCTCAAAATAAATCCCCTGTCTCATTCTACACATGGCATTTTCCCAAAAATGCTGCTAAGTGTAAGCCAAGTGAGGCAGAAGCAAGCCCTAAGTGAATAGCAAACAAGCTAGTTTAATAAGATCTAAAATGCTGGGCATCTTTTCTGCTTTACAGAAACTTATGATTCTGCACGTCTTTTCATTTGTTTGTTTGTTTGTTTTTGTGTGTGTGTGTGTTTGTTTTTGTTTTTGTTTTTTAATGTAAAGAATCTGCAAACTTTGTAGTTATGCTTTCTCTCTCTCCACCTTTCTTGTGGGCAGAAAGAGAGGTGACCAAGAGAATGGTTAAGTCCATAGAAGTCCGTTTGCATGTTTACAGATTTTTCATCTAAATTGCACTTCTGATTCACCACACTGTGTTTGGTTTTAGATATACACACATTAGTTCTGCGTTCATGCACGCTACTCCAAGGAGAAAGGATCAAGCAGTTCTTGATCTGGCAGGGACGAGATTGTCCGGAGGGTTTGGCATGTAGAAGAGGAATGTTTGCCTGACTTCACCAGTGGTGTAAGAGGTTCATTGCTGCTCTAGTGTGGACACAACAAATAGTAACTGAGAAACGAGAGAGCACTGAGTGACCTGGTCCCTGCCACAAACAGCTTTGCTGTCTGTACTACAGATGATTAACTGTCCTATTTTTACTCAATCCTGTTTGCTAACTCACTAAGCCACAGACAGTTAACAGAAATTACTTTTTCCTTTTTAAGCTTCTGACTATGAGCTCATCATTTAGTGACAGTTGAACTCAGGAATGTACAAATGAATATACAATGACCCTGAATTTAAGTGGCCTATTTATTCAGACTTTGTAGCTTTTGAAACTGCTTGCAATATGAGACTTGAAATGACATTGAGTAACAGCAACAACAACAGCAACATTCCAATGTCACTGAGCTTAAACACCCAAAGCAGGGTGAGAAGCAAAACTTTTTAGCAGAGCAGGAAGAGAGTATACATAAAAGCCTGGCATACTTCACTAAAGCAGATTTATTATCTTGTGATCTCTAAATGCTATAAATGAACAAGGCTATGCCAGCTCTCCAAATCATGCACTATAATTTGAAAATCAGCTTGTCTGCTTCAATCGTGTTTTTTGAAACTAAAGGACACAAAAAAACCCCCACAACAAAACAAAACAAACAAAAAACCAAACAAAAACAAACAAACAAACAAACAAACAAACAAAAACACAATCAAACAAACAAAAAAAAACAAAACCCAAAACACAACAACCAACCAAATAAACAAAACAAAAAATTACCACATAGTAAAATTATTTTTTTTGCTATGCATTCTTTCAGTGCTTGCCTGGTTTAATTGTAGTTTGTTTTTGCCTCCATAGTTTCCATTTAACAAACATTGCACTTGTCAGTATTTACATCCTTGTACCCTCAAATTAATAGAATATTTCCTCTGATGCTGTTAAATCCCCCTAGAAATTTTTGTTGCAGAGACTAGTTCATAGGAAATAGTGCCCAGGACAATTGCCCATGAGATAAGGCCTCGAATTGTCACTTTCAGGTCTATTTTTATTACTACTCATATAGGCTGTTAGAGAAATACCTCTAGAAGGCTGCAGTCTTACCAGCTTTGCTACAGAGAAATGAATTTTCATGTTGCTTGTCCTGCAGCACTATCACTGGGACCCTAGTCCCACACTGGTGCACACATCACAAGTATAAAGGTTTATCCAGAGCATCCAAATTGTCACTCACTATCTACAATCTCTGAACAGAATTTCAACTCTGGAAATAGTGATACAGCACAAAAAGATTAAGTGTCTTGCTAGGGACTGAACAATAAATGGGTGTGAAGAGCTGAGATTAGAGCTTTTCAAAGTCAATTCTGACATAGTAAAGAAATTTTTGTATCACTTTCAGACTTTGTTCTTCCTCTTCTTCACTTTCTCTCACCCTACCATTTTTAACAATACATTTGTCTTCTAATATAAGAGATTTTCTTCCTTCAGGTTTCTTTTTTGAGACTGTCAACAAATACCACCCATCTCTAAAAAATTAACCAGTGGAAAATTTACCAGTGGAAAATCTGAGACAAAACTGCATTTTACTTCTAGCTAAACGTATTTACTTATTTTTATTATTTATAACTGAAAACAAAAAATAGTTTTCTTTTATGTTTTGATATAGTACTGAAAAGTACAGAACTTTTCATTTTAAAGCATATTCACCAGTAAAATTTATGAAACATGAAATGTATACAGGAGTAGCACTGAAAGTTTGGTACTCAGATATTTCATACCAGTAGTTCACAAGAAGTATGGGGTGCTACATATCCCAGTGAAACCCTATGTAGTTAGATTTACACGAGGTTTCCCTCCTGCACGTTTTCTTTCCTGAGGCAGGGAAAGATTTGTAGGATCCGAAATCAGATTTTCAGACTACTAGGGCCATTCCTTCTGTACAAAATGAATATTTTTCAATAAATATAAAATTCTGAATTAGAAAAACAAAAAGTTATTTCAATAAAATCAGGAAAGTCAAATCTTCTACTAATGACATTTGTCCTCATCCTTTCTCCACTAGAATTCAAACAATCAGCAATAATTGTTCTTGGTATTGATAGTCTTATGAGGTGAGGCTTTATCTTGACATTTGCATTTATTTATTTCTGTAGCATTTTGAAGGTCATAACTCATTGAACAAGCAAACCAATATTTATGCTGTCATCTCAAAACAGTCCCAACAGTGCACATTGCTTAACCTTCCAACTCTACCCTCAGCTGAAGCTTTTTTTGATGTTACGACAAATGACTGATCTGATATACCTGTCAGTTGCCATTATAGCTTCTCTTCTCTGATATCTGAATTTATCTGTGTTTTTGTTTTCTAAATTCAGACAGAGAGTGCTCCAGTAATAATTTACTGATCAACTGGAATAAAAGTGAAAACAAACTTTTCTCCTATACCTGAACAAAACTAAGGAATAGAAGGTAGCCTTGAACTGAAGTCAACTTTGTGAGAAACAACCCCAGGTGATTCTTCTTACCTCATACACAAATTTACCTCATGCTCACTTCATATTCTCACTCTGGTCCCCTTCTTGTAATCCTGTAAAAATACAACTAAACCATGATTTAAGGTTATTTATAGATATCCTATTTGCAGACTACACAGGGACACTAATCCAAGTTACCTAAGAGTCTGACCTAATCGTGTACATGGCAAAAACAAAAACAAAGAGCCTGAGCATGCTTTCTCTTCTGATTCAACTGAAATGTAAATAAGTAGCTACTATTATTTTAATTTTTAACATGATCACAAATTACATTTATAGTACCTTCAACACAACTTTGTAAATTTTGAAGAGAATATTCTTAGTTATTAGTATTGTTTGCAGTAAAATCTACAGCTGAATAAAGAACATTTATTTAAGTGTATCACAGTCATGTGTAAGAAACCTTGAAGTAATTAATCCAATCAATGTTCTCATACAGGTGATAGTAGTCAGGTTACTGGAACTCATCTTGTTCTAGCAGTCCTGTAAAGAAAAATCCGTACACTAAATCAAAACAACTCAAACTGGGTCACTGCTTCACTTCCTGCTATTTGTATACGGATACCATCATTCACTATTTCTGCTCAGGTCAAAGCAGGAGAAACAGTACTGGTCAGACTCAGACGGTGACTCAATAGGTTCTTTCTTTGGTGGAGCCCATTCCCTTTCTGTCCCTTGAACAGTTCCTCCTGGGACATGATGACACTTACAGTCCAGACTCTGCTCTCTACGGTGGAACTCCCATTGTCATTCCTCACCTAGTTTATTGATTTCATTTTTTGTGGCTACAAACCACAACATGCTGTGCAACCAGGAAGAACATATGGCCCTTTGACCATCAATTGCACCATAGCTGCTCCCTTCACCCTGCTCTGATCCCTGCAGCCTGCCTTGTCTGACACAGCTAATAAAACCCTCAGATGCTGAAGGTTCAGCTTTGCAAAGATCCATTTACTGGGTGTTTAAATGTGACTTAGAGCCCAGCATGTCTCATGCTGTTTTTCCTGTTCTGCCTGTCAGATGCTCAGGCTTCTAAGCTTATAGGCAGCTTCTTTTAATAACCTCTGTGTGTCTGGCGAAACTAATCTGGGAATCTTTTGCCTGTATACTCTATTCTTCAGGATTTTAATCTTATTAGTTCTAGCTATTTGTTTAACTATTTCAGCATATATATATGTGTGTACAGTGGGAACATTTTGCATCTACACATATATACATATATATTTATTAAGCCTTAAAATTTTTAACCCCAAAAAGCCTTTAATGATAAGCATTTGTTACTTAGATTTGTAAAGCTGATATCTCATTTTATTATTTTGCTATCATCTCAGAATTACAGCAAGTGAATTATAATGTCATTATAAAATCTACCATTTGGACAAACTACATATGTAATTTGTGCATTTATTTCATGTCTTTTCTTTAGTGAATGCTTTTAAAACTTGATTAAGAAGAACACGTATTTTCTACATCATGTTTATAAATCTAAAGTATTTTTCAAGGTTTTAATTCTAATACTATCTCTTTTTCTTAAAAAAAAAAAAAGAAAAAAAAATCTGGGAAGTACTTAATGGCTTAAATAAAGATTCCCTGAAGTTATGTTTTAGAAGACTTAGAGAATACTAGAACATTTCAGTATTAGACAAAGAAGTAAAAGGTCATTCAAGATTTCAAGGAAACCAGTAAAACTTTTTTCCTGTGATTTTAGTGAAGGTTGATTCTAGTTTTAAAAGTGAAAAATAGAGAAATATTATTACAATCTTCAAAGGAAGGAAACTGTCTCAGAAAATAGCTCCCAGGCCATGGAATTTCTTCATACTTAAAAAAATGCTAACAGTGTGTTTCCAGTAAACTGAACAACCTTGCAAACCCTCTTCATGTGTTCTGTACAAATTACTAAATTTTCAAAGCTGAAGGTATCACTACCTGTGACTGGCAAGTAGTAGAACTCATCTATGGAAAGCATATTTGTTTTATACCTTCCTTATATGACACGTCTGTTTTTAAATATTCTGGTTTTCCCAGTAGACAGATGATAAAAGCAAACTATATATGCTAGTGAAAGATAACCTCGAAGTATTTATTTGGCCTGTATATGAAAATATGGTTCTCTAACACCTCTGGGATGTTTGCTAGGCTAAGATTACACTTGAGATCAACAGAGAAATCCCGTCTTTTTCCTCCCTTTCAGAAAATGATTAATTACTAAAAGCAAAAATTAAATGCTACAGGTCATCACTAATCCAAAGTATTGCAACTTAGCATACTTTCCTGAATAAAATACCTATTTCCTTTTCACATAAGACAATGTTTGTAAAAAATAGGTACCAAATGTACATTTTAAAGTGCCATATAGAACTAGATGAAACAATAAAACACAAATGTGTTGTGGAAGACATTTTACAAAGGTGTCACAAAAATACTAATATTACTGGACTGCCATTCTAAAATAAAAGAAAAACAGTTTCCATGAGCCATGCAGAACATGGGACCAATTCTGAAGTCAGCAATACGTGGGAAGGAGTAAGAAGAAAAATGTTGTCGTTTCACTTCCTTGCATGATCTAACACCTAATTTTAGCAAATTCCAATGAATATCAAGCTGTACATACACTTAAAAAACCTCACATAAACTTTTCACATCTGGTCCTAACTTTAGGAAGTTTAACTCACAGGAACTGTCCCACTGACATCAATGCAATATCTATTTAAAGATAGTTGATAATTTCTTCATTATATATCACAGAAAATATTTAAAGAACAATTATTTGAAAATATAACTGAAAAGTTCAAAAATGAATTATGGTCTAGAGTAGCTCATTTTCTAATTTAAGATAAAATGATACCTATTACACACAACATCTTTAATTCCATTTAATGATTTTTGCAGTCTGACGTGGTGCTTGTTTTCCTTCCACTATCATGCTAAGGACACAAATGATGTACTGCAGCATGTCACCAAACTTTCTATAATTTTACTGGTATTGAAGGAGGAAAACTAAACCAGGAAAAGCTTAAAAAGTAAATAGATTGTGGTAACTGCAATTTGTAAACTAATTTAAGTCTAACTATGCCACTCAATTACAAAATTGAAATAGTAGGGTGGGTAAAACATGTACTTAATTTATGGATTGATACACTGACTATTTCAGCATCATAAGTAACAAATTTTTGAACATTATTCCTAACTAAGCTTTAAATATGCATAATTCATAAGAAATAGGGCGTGTAATTCATAGGAACTAGGGCAAATATATTGGGTGTTGAAACTGCTGTCTTCTCTGGATGCTCTCCACTGGTTTGAAAATACCACGCTCAGAGAAGAGCTTCCCCTATGGTAGTTTTCTCAGTAGGTGGCTTAATTAAACTTCAACACAGAGTACTGGCTTGTTGGGCTCAGACTGTTTGCTTGGCTTCTCCCAGAAGCTGTGGTAATTCCTGAAATGTCGAAACAGATTTTTTTCAAGCAGGTCATAAAAACGTAACTTGTCAGTTTCCCTAAAGCTCCAGCTGCTGTGCACAACTTTCTGCTCTCCCTGAAGAAACAATTGTGTTTCAGCTATTGTGTTAGTGGTGACTGATTCCTTGCCCAGACTTGAGAATTGCTGTATACAATGTTGGTTATTTACATGTGGGGAAAGAATATTTTCTGTAAATAGCTTTAAGTAACGGCATAAAAAGTTTAGTTCAATGTGAACTTCAGTTCTTTTTAAGACTGCCTTGTACACTGTTATGATGAAATGTTCACCTGACTGAACTGGTAGATATCATGTTATTCTTTTCAATGGCTCCAAACTTCTGTATGTAAATACCACTCATTATTTTTTTCCTGTAAGATCTAGTGTCATCATTACATTTTGATAACATATTCATAAAGCATTCAGAAAAAAATTAAACTCTGCTTTGGAGTCAGTCAAGATGCAGAATTTATTGAGAAATAAACCCCAAAACAACAACAACAGAAAATATAGTAAATGCTAAGCTGCACATATTTTACTCTCACCAGTTTCTTCTGATATCCGATTTTTGCTAATCAAATAAGTAGTTTTAAATTTTTTGAGCTCTAGGTAACCTGAAAGTTAGATTCCTAACATACGTATTGCTGATTACAGCAAGCATCCATGTACGATTTTTAATTTTATGGTCTTTTAAGATCAGATATGCTGTATCTTGAAGGTGAGGGAAAGAAAGAGAGCAGAACCTCTGAAAAATTCGTATTGAAATTCAAAAATAAGTATGTAAATATTTTATTCCCACAAATTGAGAGGAAAGATGTATTTGAACACAGTACTAGCAGAAGTAATTTTCTGTTGGTGTGTCATTTCTCTCACATTGTATAACTGCCTGAATTTATTTTTTAGCTACACTGACATGTAAGTAGTTAGTTCTTGCAGAAATATGTCTAGCAATTAACCATTAAGAACAAGAAGACGTTCTTTCTAACACCTGTACTGCCTGTGAAAGCATCTAGGAACAGTTTTGTCTTTTTTTTTTTTTTTTTTTAATCAAATGGATTGAGAATATTAGGCCAATATTTTATACAGAGACCAAAGTAAAAGACAAAATTCTTGTATTAAAATAATTGCAGGCCTGTTCTAAAATTACTGAAAACATTTATTAGGAAAAGCCTGTTATGAAACGCTTTGAATAGTACAAATTTTGTCTATTTAACTGTACAAAATTAGTTTTCATTTTTCTGATTACCTGTGCCACTTTTCCAGGCCACAGTTACACTGGAGTTATAAATGACAAACTAATTTGAACAAGAAAATGTGTATCTCAAAGAGAAAGATAAAAATTGTGAGTTCTTCCAATTTCATTTCCATTCTTTGAAAGCAAGAAGAAAAGTAAACAGGCACAAAAATAAAATTAAACCATCCTGCCTTTATACTTGTCAAAACCTCAGCCAGCTTTGTGGACAAGATTGTGCAACCACAGTGAGCAATAAGACCCTACAGTCTAAGGCTACATATTTACTCCAATATCTTCCTTGGTTTGTTTTCTCAGCCAACAGAAACAAGTCTTCTCAATTGGACAGTTGAATGAGTCCATTTTAAGTCACCTGAGTCACTGCCTGGTGAAACCTATATGTCTACACAGACATTAAAAGAAATAAAAGGAGAATATGGATACACCTAACTAGTAAATGAAACAAGGTCAGGAACTGATAGCTGATAAAGAGACTGAGCTGTCAGGCCGTCTTATGTCCATGCTAAATAATGCTAAGCCCTGGGCCTTGGCTGGGCAGCAAATGCTCCCTTGGAGGCCAGTTATTACCATCACTGCTAGTTATAACTACTGTAGTTATAACTGTACAATAATTGCTGTTTTGTGAGTATTTTTCTCATGTTGATAAGCTTGCAGTACTAAGAAAGCTATGTTGAAGCTTATCGGAGTAGAACATTATAGCCTGAAACTATAATGGGAATACCTACAAGGAACACTTTTTACTCTGTCACCTGGGATAGCAGGTCTAAATCACATTAGGTGTGAACTAAGAATTAAGCAATGAGGGCAATTACAAGACTTTGCCTTGAGTCTTTACTTTCTCCGTGTTTTGTTCCCTACAGTAGATGTAGCCATATGTCTAGTTCATTTGGCTGAATAAATCGTCTGAAGTTGAGCATTATGAATCCTCCCCTTTTTTTTTTTTTTTTTTTTTTCTTTTTTGTTTAATGATTGAATATTCTGCTCTTTGGTGAGGAACTGCTACCACTTATCAACACTTCTAAACTGTCCAAAACATCCAAACAAGATAGATGTGTTATGTACAGTGGATAGATATTTCATCTGTATTATTAATTCATCATAGAAAGGTTCAAAAATCCAGTAGCAAAAAAAGTCTCAGTTGGAAAATCATAGTGACAACCCAGCACAAAATTTCAATGGTTTTCATTGTACTGCAGTTGTGCACAAGAACCTATACCAAGGAAAAGTTATTCTGTACTGGAAAGCACAAGAAAAACTTCAGCAACTGCACAGTCATGAGGTACCTGGTGACATTCTCTGTAAAAATTCTGTATCGCCTGCTACATTTGTCCTGTATCATTTCTGTTCCTGGGAATGAATTTATTCCAGATGTTCCTCTAATTGTGTGCTTCTTGAAGTCTCACTGATGACCTAATGTGAACAGTATGAAATAAAACGTAAACCTGTTCAAGGTTAAAAAATAATTGTCATACATTTTCACCAACCCCTACTGAGAAGATAAGTTTCCATTTCTTTAGTAAGAGCGTTGAAGGCAAGAACTAAAGGGTTTTTCGTGAATTGTGCCAGCCTGCTAGAGAAAAAGACAGTAGGTGCCATTTATTCATCCAGAGTCTGAGATTTACTTCAGTGTCCAGGGAGATTTACCTCTCATTCCATTTTTCACATGCTTAAAGGAGTGTAGGGAGCTCCTGCCTTCCCAGTGCAACACACCGTTTCTTCAGCTCTGCAGGCCAGCAGCAGAAGTGTTAGAGAAAGCTGTGAAGTGATAAGGGATGTGGCCTCCTCCCTGCCCACCACCCAGCAGACCACAGTATCAACATGCCAAGCAGGCAAGCAGCTCTTAACATACAATCCAATAGTGAAGTACAATCAAGTATGGTCTTTCAATGCATATCTCTGAATTCGCCCAACAAATATTTCTTATTATCCTTCTTACTGAATTTTCAGCAACTAGCTCTGAGAATTATGGTAATAGGTAGAGAACTTCCTTCCCTAGATTCTGGCTTGTGTGAAATTTGATACTGATGTCAGGTTTGAAATGAAAAAAATCATTCTGTGTATGAAGATATTATTACCATTTGTCAAAATGTGGTCAAAGTTGAAAATATACTTGCAATTTCATTAATAAGAAGAACCTTGCTACCAGTCTCAGATATTATATCTAGGTACTGAAATACTGACTCAGCTGCCACAGCAACACGTGCTGGGAGGGAGAAGGTCTTGGGCAGCTAAGACACAAACTGTGGCATGCTTTGTTGATGAGAAGAGGCCAACATATTATACTTCCTAGAAAACTGATACTTTTTTTTTTTTTCCCAGCTAATCTTGTCTGACAGAAATGTGGCCACATTTGTCAAAAGCCTCAGAAAGATATTCTGGATATAGAAGAACTAGGATTATTTTAGCAAACCAGAGTTTCTGTAATATGAGGAATCCAGCCTTTAAAAGAAATCATAATGAATGTGCAGTATGTTTGCAAAGAAAGACTGCCTCAGATGTAAGTACCACCCAATGCAGCTGCAAACCATAGATGAGAGGGCAGCACGGGAAGGCTTTTCCTCCCTATAACATGTTCTCTTAAAACCACTTTGTGCATTGGGTTGTATCACTGGAGCCGAAAGGGAACTTTTCACCCTTCCCTGAATCCCCACTGGTAAGAGTTGCTGCCTATTCCGATAATTACACTGGAGAGTTGTGATGATATTGCACAAAAGCAGCAACAAAATATATGAGGATGCTGGACCTGACTGCAGCTGGAATTCCCAGTAACAAAGTTAAGAAATAATATGAGAGGTCAGTAGTTGCTGCCAGATATTCTGCTCTCTCAGTAAGTGACACAGCCTGTTAGTTTGCTTTTACACTGCCACAATTTTCTGTTATTCAGCTTGGCTCTTAGGGAAGATGAGATTTTTTTTCTGGAAAATACACTGTGTGGTCTAAGCAAGTCAGGGAGAATACTGGAAAATAAAAATCTGGACTACACTTCATTGTTTTTCAGTTCAATTTTTAACTCTTTATTTTCAGAAATTGAAAGGACTTCTACTTGTGGGGTCCATTGTGCCAGGTTTTTCCTTCATGCGTAAGACCAAATCTTAGGTGAAGGCAAAATCTGGATGTTGTGTGGAATAAAGGTTGCATAGCCACCTTCTAGCACACAAAATGTCTGTTTCTGTTTTAGCAATCCATCCTCCCCCTCAGTCCCAGGAAGGAAAGGGAAGTGTATCCAGTGATTTTGTTGTTTTACCAAAGTGCAGCTGTTTCCTTTTAGAAATTTCAAGCTAGGTTTAGTTAACTAAAAGGGAGAGGGTATTAAATAGGCCACTTCCTGGACAGTAGACTAAATTAAAGGCCAGAACAACAGAGGCAGATGTTAGAGTCTTAGACTGGTACTTAAAAGCAGTAAAACAAGGAAGTCTGAGTTGACATTCCATCATAATAACATGAAGAAAATCAAATGAGGGCAGGGTGGTTGGCATAGTCAAGGCTTAAGGCAGTCTAGGGCTGTGCTATGAAATATGTCAATTAAAAACCAAAAGCTCACATCCCTAAGGACTTGCACAGGCCAAATGTATACTTAAGGACAGTTGAGATTTTTTGTTGGGTTCGTGGTGTTGGAATATAGCTTTGCACAAAGTGAGATGCAGTCTAAACAACTCATTAACAAACACTTAACAGCAATTACCATAAAATAGTTGAATTCATTTAAAACATATTTAGATTGTCAAAGCACAGTTTATCTCAGCTTATCCAGAAATTATGTCTGGTTAGTCAGAATGTGAGAAAGGTAAATGTTTTGAAAATTGATCTTGACAGTGACCATCGTATCAAAATCAATTGGTGTATCTCATTTATAAAGTTTCTCGTGAACAGTAATATTTCTTATTAAAAGCACGCACCTTTACTGTTAACAGTGTGAGCTACTCAAAATTTTTATGTATGTGTATATATATATATATATATATATATATATATAAAAGCACATGAGGATAAAAAAGAGGAAATAACGTGAGTATTACTCAGCAGTCCCGTGAGGCTCTTCAGTTTGTGCAGGGCTGCCATTTGTTTGAAGACCTCAAAAGGTTTTAGCTAATGTCATAGTTTTACTTGTCTGTGATCTTACTCTAATATTTTCTTTGAGAAGTTGTGGAAATATTGATTAATATCACATAATGAAGCTGTTTCTTAAAAATAAAAATAAAAGACTTAATTCCTCAGGGTTTTTTTTTTCTGTTTATGTCCTTGAGATATAAATTGTATTCTAAGGAAAAGAGAAAACAGAGTGAGTCAGCTGTTGCGCAGTTTCAGGCCTCCAGTTCTCCAGAATTTTCATTTGCCAAGTAAGATGGAAACTAAACTGACTCCTTTAGTTGTTTTCCTTGGAACTATACTTGGACTTGTAAAGAGTCTCAGAAGTAAAAAGAGAGAGTAGTCTAAGAGATGTTAATAAGAAAAACTTAAAGAAATCAGTATGAAAGAACAATGGTGCAATTTTCATTACTTTTATTTAATCTAATTTTATCAGGTTTTCTTTTTCTCTTTCTGTTGATGCGCATGTTTCACTAAGAGAAATTTTCTTGTAGAAAAGGTACATATTAACAGACTAACTGGAAAAATAACTCTAATAAATAGGTATTCATTTCCGAAAACAAGCATGGAATGAGAAATCATCTAAAGGTTTCTCTGCAATGAAAGTTATTGAATCGTTCTTTATCACATCCATTACATTAGATAGGGGAATGAAAGAAAAAATAATTATGCAATATTAAATGAAAAAAATATCAAAACAAGTGAAAAGCTGAAATAAATTCCATTTTTTTTGCTAAATACCAAAAAGACTGCTAAGACATTAAAATGACAAGCTACAAGCCAGTTTTGTTTTTTTTTTTTTTTACCCTGAGAAAACTGACAGCACTTCAATGTCTTCTATCTTGTACAGTCATCTTAGAAAAAAGAATTCAGAAGAGCAAATGCAATATATGCTTTTATTTGATGCCAACAAGTTTTTTAAAAGACAAGGTGAAAGTGGAAAATACCAGCTTGAAATGTTAAGAGAAGAACATAGATTTCAGGATAGTGATGTTATGTACATGATAATGTCAATGGATAAAATAATATTTTATATTCTTATGGTAGTATGTATGATTCAGCAGAACACAAGTACAGTAATCTCGACTTGGAACCATCTCACAAGAGCGAACCATTTTAGGGGTCACTGTACCTTAAATACAAGAGGTTGCTATTTAAACTGGTCATTCAAGGGTAAGCTGTGTACCGCAAAAATGTACATTATAATCATAGAATACCGGGTTGGAAGGGACCACAAAGATCATCTGGTCCAGCCTTTCTTGGTAAAAGCACGGTTTAGAGAAGATGGCCCAGCACCCTGTCCAGTTGAATCTTAAAAATGTCCAGTATTGGGGACTCCACCACTTCCCTGGGGATATTATTCCAGTGGCTGATTAGTTTCAGCGTGAATAATTTCCCATGTATCCAATTGGAATCTCCCCAGGAGCAACTTGTACTCATCACCCCTCATCTTCTCCATGTGACTCCTTATAAAAAGGGAGTCTCCATCTTCTTTGTAGCCACCCATTAAATACTGAAACATGGTGATAAGGTCTACTTTAAGCCTTCTTTTTCTCAAGGCTTTGCAAACCAAGTTCTCTCAAACTTTCCCCATACAGCAGTTCCAAGTCATTTGACCACCCTTGTGGCCCTTCTCTGTACCCTCTCCAGCCTGTCCACATCTTTTTTGTATAGCAGGGACCAAAACTGAACACAGCATTCCAGGTGTGGCCTGACAAGCTCTGAGTAGAGTGGGATAACGCAGCCCAGCATTCTGTTACACTTCTTGTACTAGTAAATATGAAACATACTTATATTTTTGTCTCATTTTTTACATTCCATAAATTAAAGCAGCATTACATGATTCTATGATTTCTTCTATTTCCTACTTCCTAGCTATTAAACATTACCATTCTCTTGAATACACTCTGGCAGAAGTAGCTCTCTAGAAGGCACCAAAAAGAGGAAAGGATAATGTTTTAGGGGCCATTCCATGGTCGGCATTTTCATATATAGATTTTTCTGGAAGAAAAGTGCAATCAACAGCCATAACTGATGTCAGTACCAAGAGAGGGAATTGGTGTGTTCAGGGCTGCTGCATTTGAGGGCAGTTCAACAATGGCTGTTGTTCAAGGTAGAGGCAACCTGATGCTTGATTTAGTCTATCCAGATAAGAGAGGCTATTGGAAAGCATGAGGGCTCCACTTGTGCATGCTCAGTCTTCTTCTAAAGGAAACCTAAATGCAGAAAAGGATGTTGTCATGAAGTCATGGACAGGGATGAAGGCAGCACAGGCAGAGGCCACATGACAACAGCTTAGCATTTACTTAAGTGGAACACCAAAAAATTTAGGGGAGATTTATTATTTATGATCCAATAAATAGTACAAACAACTGGAACAGAGTAAGGAGGCTGAAAGAGTGTTTTACTAGCAATGGTTACCTCCAACAGTATAGAGACTCCCTTATTTTCTTCCTTATTCTTTGGGGAATGTGCGCTCAAAAAAAAAAATAAAATCCACTAGTTGGAGAGATTTTGATCATTTACATTTTAATTTATCTTTTAAAAATGTTTTTTGCCTTCTTAAAAAAATACATACGTTGTAATCAGTCTCCTATGTTACTTTTTTTCTAGGACTGTATCAGATATAAGACTTGAAAGTGATTGTAATATTAAAAAAAAATTACAAGTAAGCGACATCCCTTGCAGAGACAGATGCAATTAACATGGGAGCAGAAAGTCAGGCTACATCTGGAGACTGTCTTAAGAAGCTAAAGTGGTGTAAATACAGAGATTTAGCAAATACAAGTCATCCTACCAGTTCTGCTGTTTCTTAATTTTGAGAGCTTACCATGCCCAAAGGCAAGATACTGCATCATGGCAGGTCTAGAGTCCTTGAGAGACTAAAAAAAGCAGACCCATACTAAGAAAGAGCCCAGTGTGAGACTACACACTGTAGAGCCAACTGCACCAGAGTGATGGTCTCCTCTTGCTGCAATTCCTCCAAGCCAGGTGGTCTTGGTAGAGCTGCCTACGTTTGTGAGCAGGTTTGATTTCCTGTTTATCTGTCCCTCTTTACCTTGTCTTTGAGAATCACTTGTCCTACAATGAGCAAAACCAGCATATATTTAGGTGTGTCAGGGGACGGGGGCAAACGTCAGCAACTGCAGAATGTTAGCTGACATGTGGCCCCTCCAAGGCCACACTTAGTTGCATCTGTAAGGAGAGGATTTTAAAATGGAGGAAAAGAAAGGATTTTCTGTTTTCTGTGGAAAAGATCCTTTTTTGTCCTACTATGGTTAGTGCAGTGTTATGTATTGTTAATTCATAAAATCAGAGAACAGCATTTTTTTCTAGTTGCCTTAGCTATAAATAAAAAAATACGTGAAATGAAATGTTTTATGACTTTTCCTTTCTTACAAATTGCCAATAAATCACTACCTACCACAGGCAGCAGCAGTCGTCTGTTCAGCCAAACCTATCGATTCTCACATGGAGGAATTTTAAAAAGACATATTGGTTCAGTGGTTAAGCATACAGTAGGGGTGGACTTTTATTGTCTGATGACTTCATGTACCAATTTTCTATTTCAAGAAAGAAAAAATTCATGGTCAAAAAATAGTGCAATTATCATCCTTTTTTTCATGTGGAATAAGGAATTTGTGGGATAAGGAACAGTGGCTGTTGACCTGAAATTATGTATTTGATGCTATTTGAAATTAACAATAACATTTATCAAAATAATAATAACAGTTATTAGTGTTTAGTAAATAATAGTTACTTTGAAATTCCATGGTGGGAAACTTCAGCTGGCTACCTCTGGAGGTATTGACATGGGTGTCCTACCTCAGTGTCTCAGCCTTTGCTAAGTATAATACTAAGATCATGTGAAGGCCATGAAAGAAAAATAACCTTAAATATTAACCTAGTCAATTTGGAATACTTTTTCTAAAATTATTAGGTTTATTGAACAAGATATAGCTAGTTTATTTACTGAAAATGATGACTTTCACAGCCATTGCTGGAGTTTTGTTATGCATGATGTTTTCCCAGCCATTTTTAGCTGTGTTTGTGCTTGTATTTGTCATAGAATATTTAATGCTGTTGAAACACAACATTATCAAGGGTTAAACTGAGAATTTAATCAGGAGGATGTGACACTTAGGGCAGAATTTTTGCATGGCTATTAAGCAGAACATGTTTTCATCCTCTGCTTTTCATTCATGCCTTTGCCATGGCAATCATCAAATGTTGCTTTTTTAATGCCCTCCTAGGTAAAATACTAGCTGTCCCTCCCTGTAACAGTGAACCTGTCGAATTCACAGTTAATTGTCTCCGAGATCCCCTTTCATCCACCTGTGATAAGTTAGCAGATCAAAAAAGTCAGACACCACTTAAAGACCAGAGGGTCCTAAATCAGTCTTAAGCTGCTGCTTTTAATGGTTTGTTGTGACGGCGGGCGGGAGCACGTGATTTCCATGTTATGTCTGGCTGCCCTGGAAGTAGGTCACGGCGACTCCCCACGGGAGGTACGGCTGCCACTTTCATCTCCCCCGCGCGTTGGCCTGCGCTCGCTTTCCGTTGCATTAACAGCCCAGCTCACTGCAAATTAAAACCACAAGGAAAAAATATGCGAGGCATGAACAATCCCAAGAGCTCAAAGTATTTAGGTTGCTGGGAAGGAAAATGAACATCTGTAAAAGGAAAAGAGTCCTAAACATGGACTGGTAGCAAAAAAATATATTTGTCTTTAATTTTACTATTTTTCTAGTTATTTGGGGACTGGGGTTTTCTTCAGATATATTTACCATTTTAGTTTTGGTTTTGGGCTTTGTTTGTTTGTTTGGTTTGGGTTTTTTTTGTGTGTGTTTTGTTGTTGTTGTTGTTTTTGTTTGTTTCTTTGTTTGTTTGTTTTTTTACACTATATATATTATTTGCTTTGAACAACAGCAAGAAAACTTAAAAGAAACGTAGTTCCCCTTCTGCAAAACATTATTTTTAGTAAATGAAGTTTGCTGCTGTAAACATATTTTTCCTCCAGCAAAGTATGGGGAGAAATGACAGCAAAAAAATCCACATTTGTCTCTTTTTACTGCTGCAAATGTGGAACAATATTAAGATTTTCAACATGCTAAGCATCTCACATAGAATGGTATAAAACTGTACAGTAGGAAGTTCTTTTGTTGTAGTCTCTGATCTTTATTCAAAGGCAGTTCAAAGAGCTACCAGACTACAAAGGCAATTGTTTTTGTCCTCTAATTAAAAAAGATAAAACTCAACATTCATGATAAACTTTCAAGATGGATCTATTCTTTAGGAAAAACTTAAAAAAAACAACAAAATAAAACAATCCTTTTCTATAAAACCTTTAAAAAAATCTTTAAGTAGTTGGGTAATGAAGAAAATATTTCAAAGATGATAAAAAGTGTAGGTCATGTCATCGTTACAGCATATTCACTGCACAAGAACTTGTTTTAAAATTCCATTTTTATGAGAGAGATTTCTAGCACTGGAATGACTTTGACCTGTACTGAAAAGGAAGTATTCATTCCTAATTCAAGCAGAATTTCCTGATTTGAAAACTGTTGTAGGATCAGCTCATTACTACCAAGGATTACATTGTTTTCTCTATTTATGTGCAACCTTGCTGACTTTAATGAGCCAGTTCATGGTGTAAAGCAGCAGAAGAAGTGAAGAGGATAGTAATATTTGAGGTCCAAAGTATTTGGTCAACAATATGAACTCTGTCACTACTAGGTGGTCTATTAGGAGACCTGTACCGACTATCAGAGGTGTTACTCCTCATTTGTAATGCTTAACAAGAAAGAACATCATTTACAGAATCTGTCACAGAATCTAGTAGTCTTTAAGGCAGTGTGTTAAGCACAGATCTGGGAATCATTTTACTGTTAAAAAAATGTTTTGCTCAAGCAGAATATACAGAATTGGTATAATAGAAGGGAATGGTATGTAGAAATGCATACCTAAATGTATTGATACTGCAGCAGTGTTATGTCAGATGTATCTGATCCCAGTTTTACTGAACTGAGTAACAGCTCTCTACAGAACGATTTGGATTGGACCCTAGTTTGTCGTAGAATAAATTCTAGAAAACATAGTTTAAGAAATTGTTTTCACTTTGTAGTTTTGAATTCCCTCTTTTAGTTTGGATTTGGTCTTTCTAAAGCATTACTGAGCTAAAGTGGATTTAGGCTGCTGAAGTTCACACAGAAATTCAAGAAGTGGTAAGATTATATTTCTAGATAGACTGAAAGTAAGTTATTTACTAAAGCTTTATGTTTAAAAGAATTATAGCTGCCATTCTTAATGGAGCAGATTATTATATATTTTCCTTACGGTCTGATGATTTTCTGACATTAGGGAGATCTTTAGCACTCTCTTCAGTAATGAGCCAGATTCAGGTGGCAGGGAAATTACAACTTACTTTTCTCCAGAGGAGATAGTCTTTATTCTATTGTTTGTCTTCCTAATTGTGTGTGCTTCTTCTATGCTTCATATGTTGTTAATTGCTTTTCTGAGCCCTGTGTTGTCAAATGACTGATTAAAATGGTAAATTTTGTTGCCTTTAACTTCTGCCTATAAAAAAATGACACATATTTACAAATGTGAGGCTAAATTTTGTTGCTCATGCTGATTGCATAGTAGGTTTTTAAGTCTTTGCTTTGATTTCAGTAGGAAATTTTTGAATACTGGAAGAGATAAATAACAATGAAAATCACTTCAGTGCCTGCTGAAAAAATGGCCTGAGTCTAGACATTGGCTACACGGCTTTGGGTATTTCAAACAAAAGACATAAATCTCTTCCAATAATTTCATTTCAGCACCCAGAACTAATGCTCGTTAAGTAGGAGAATAAATACACAGTTGCAAAAGTAATAATTTAATCATAGGCCATTAATAATTTGTCTGCTGATATGATCCATATTTCTGACATACATGTTCCTAAAATGTCACAGAGACTGTGGTATATGGACCAAAAAATTCTGGGAGATATCAACAGAAGAGAGTCATCCAATGCTGAATTTGTATTATTGTTCGTCATTCTTCATACTCAAAATATGCTTGAGTGTTCTTTCTTCTTTCCTTGTACAATTTCAGCATCCACAAAGATATTAATTTTGTTCATTTCTGCTAGTCTTCAAGGGACAGTGGTGTTGCCTCTATTCCCATGAGTCATCCTGGAGAAATTACCCACAAACTAATGCGGGAGAAAAAAATTCACTCAACTATCTCATGGAAACCAGTGAGCTACTCAAGCCTTCTGTGGTGGGCCAAGTAAAGGAGACAAGCTGCATTGCCTCTGATATATCATAGTGCAGTAATTCCCTTCCAAAACACCAATTACTTTCCCATTCTCCTGTTGCTTGGGGGAGGTGCAACACTGGCTATGAATTTTATAGTCCCTGCCTATCTGTTTATGTTGACAACATCTTTGTGATGATGCATGAAGAACATAGTACCGTTTCTTTTAAACATCAGCTGGAATACAGCTTACTTCATCCAATATAACAAAAAAAAGAATGGCTTATCCTCAAATTTTAGCCATTTCTCTACATTTGTGTACACATTGGACACACTGTGAAAGCTGATGAGAGAACATCTATGAGCTTATCTGTAGATGCAATTTTGAACTAATCAGGCCAATAACCTGCTTGTTTTTAAGAAGTGTGCTGTATGCAGTAAGGCCAAGTTTTTAATTAATTAGTCTTGTAATTAGAAACAGTTTTAAATGACATTATATTGTCACTTTGGCACTGTTAGTACTCTGCTGTCCTTTATTGATGCTGCTTATGACTGTCAAATGGCAACCCACTGAATAACAACAAAAAAAGTAATAATGATCATATTTCTATCTCTTGTCACATATACTTTTTTTAAATTTTAGAGGTTAGTCCATTTCTTGCTTGTAAGATATGATGGAAGACCTAAGGCTTAACAGATTATACTCATAGTTATAAGACCATGCTTGTTCCTGAAATTATGTTCATAGATCAATCCTTTGAAATATATCCAAAAAACTAAACCATGTAACTAGAATCTGGAGCATGGCTTTCCCATTTACATAAAAATAAAAACAATATTCATGAAGTGCATACATACTTTATGTGTATTCCCAAAATAAAAATACGAGAGCAATACAACTGACAGTTATATTTGTATTGTGGTGAATTTTTAATACAAGATACCTCAGATATGTCTTTTAAAAAGCAATAAAACAATGGTGGGGGGGAGCAAGTCTAATTGTGCTTGACTTAAAAAAAAAATAATCACAGATGATTTATTTTATCTGAACTTCGAATGATACTTTCTAGGGTTCCTTTCTGTAGTAATGTCAGTTAGGGGAGTCTCTGTTCATTAAAATGATGTTTGGATCTTATTTTAAGATATTTAACTCATCTAGTCTACAATTTTGCAAATTTACACATTTTTGTCTCTATTTCTTTTAATAGTATAATTACCATCAAATTTCAAAATATTTCTAATAATGACATATCATCTTGAATGTGGGATCATTTCCATTCATTTTAAGCAATGAGTAACCTTTTATCGCAATTCCATTCCAGACTCTCAGTCAGGCACCTCTTAAGTGGCTGTTGTTAGACTAAGCACACTAACACCACTCTTATCCTCTGATGGTGTGGCATCAAAGAATCAAAACCTACTGGTGTACAGCACTGAAAACTAACATGTTCACTACACCTAGAACTCTACAGATTTGTTCTCTGTTATAGCAGTTTATTTTTTCTGCCCTTGTTTTGCCTCAACCTGTTCTCTATGATCACGTTGTACTTTTTCTGAGGTGGTTATAACATGCCAAAAAGTAAACTTACTGTTCAGTACCTTGGCTAAAAGTCAGCATTTTGAGCCAAGAATTTCTCAGTTCCAAGCTGTAGAGAGTCATCAGAGCATCTCGTCCTTGGCTTTCTTAAAAGCTTCAGGGGTGATTTATATGGGTTTTGACTCTTCTGTAAATGACTGCAGGCTGATAGACTTCCAGAATTCAAGACTCTAATTCTGCTGTTGTTGGGCACAGTAATAGAAGAATGGATTGTGCTTCTGGAGCATTTCGCCATAAATTCATTGGCTACATTATTAAACAACCTTACTAGGAATAAATGGAAAAAAAAGTACCTTTCATGAGGGCCTTTTGATTAGGCCTGTTACAGACAATTAATTACTTAAGTCTCACATTACCCCTGAAATGCTCTTCTCTGGTTGTTATAGGTGCTTAACACAACTTTACTTAGATTATTTCTATTGCATATAATAAGAAAACAAGTAGTCAAGAGGTTAGACACTTTTTATAAAATTACATATAATTATTGCAGACTCAACAACCTGTGTCCCAGGGGTCTGAAGACTGCAAGGAGTGACCAACAAGAGCACATCTTGCAAAGTTGTTTATTTTTTGGAAAGTATAAATGGATAAAAAAGAAAATCCACTCTGTGATCGAAGAAACTCTGAGAGGTAAAAAATATACATCATTCTTAACTGTAATGGCTGCTAGGAATAGGAGGAATATGGTTAACTCTAAAATTCTGTGAAAAGCAGACATTTCATAGTTTCTAATATAGTTTAATTCTAAGTAGCAGTAAATGGTGACACTGTGAAACTGTACAAAGCAATTTCATGTCTACTATCATTGTCATACTTCAATATCCTTTTTTTTTCTTTATATTGTTGATATGAATTAATATTAAATCTAAATACAGTTTCAATATTAAAGGAATAAAAAGAAACAGAAGCCCTTAACTACTGCTGGATTTTTTTCAAAGTATTGAAAACAAAGTTCCATAAAGTGTCTGAATTTTGTAAGATATTTCAGTTCTTGGAAAATTTCAAATTCTTAAAACAGTGTTTGTCTCAAATTTTCTTCTCAGCCTATAAATGATCTTTTAAGAATGTTTTGTTTATATGTATTCCTGTAAATCTTAGAATGCTTTCAATTTGTCATGCATCTTAAGTAAAATTACCTGAAGCAACTAGGTTTTTAAATCATTCAGTGGTACTTAGTTAGCTTAGTTAGATATTTAAAATTAGTTTTCTTATTTAATGATTACAAGTTAAGTCATTTTGTGTACTGACTAAAAATACATAGTAAAAACAGACATATGTGCATATTTAAAATATTTTTTGTTGAATATTTTATACGTCTCATTCTAATATCAACTTACTTAATGATGCAGCTTTTGATAAGAGACTGGTATCTCACTGGCAACATAGGATGGCCACACAACCCTTTAAAATTTTATACAATGATGTTAACAAACTACTTAACAGCATTCCCAGTTTTTCACCAGAAGAAACTGTCACCTTAGATGACAACACTAGCAAGACTTCAGGCTAAGCTATTTTCACCTCAGAAACAGTAGTGAAGGAATGCAAAAGAGTCAGAACCCATCTGCACATACGAAATCATGATACTTTGTTCTAAATCAACTGTGTGATCCTCAGAGATGCCCGAAAGTGATCTTGTTTTTCAGAAACTAGTGGTCACCACATTCTGATCAGTACTTCACAAACACCTGTGATTTTAAAAGTTTTTTACTTTCTCTCTTGTTATGTTTTTCCTTCCTTCCTTCCTTCCTTCCTTCCTTCCTTCCTTCCTTCCTTCCTTCCTTCCTTCCTTCCTTCCTTCCTTCCTTCCTTCCTTCCTTCCTCCCTCCCTCCCTCCCTTTCTTCCTTTCTTCTCTCTCTCTCTCTCTGGCCTGCCTGTGATGGAGGTGTGTTCTGTATTTTTAAAGAGTATTTAGCAGTAATTCAATATTAATGGGTTCCACTATTACCCCTAAATAGGTATAATCTGAGTCTACCAATTTTCATGTTCCATGTGAAACCATATATAAGGAGTTGAAAAAAGTTATTTTAACTTCAATAAATATTCTCCGGCATTCTTGAAAATGTTTTTATAGTGAGTGACATTGAAACACCATCATCAAGTGTTTTATACTAAGATTTTTGTATCATGAACCACTCACATTTACTTATTCCTTTGTTAGTTTACTTTTATTATAGTTTTTGGCCTTCTTGACACACGTGCTTTGTTAAAACTCCCCATGCTAAGTTTTCCACTCATTCTCCATAAATTTGAAAGGAAAAAGGACATTGATTATGAATCATAGAAGCATTGTTATCATTCTCATTGTCCAGATCCATTCAAATGTTAACATGAGATAAACTTAATTCATTTAGCACTTGTGTATGTGGCTGTTCTTATCTTTTTCAGAAATGGAAGATAGCTATGAAGATGCTTTGGTAACCATCCATCTCTCCTAGTGAAGAAAGATGTGAGATAAAAGTCTCTGATTTTCACAGCTTTCACCAAAGTAATACACCAGGAAGTCAGATTACATTTTCTAGGTTGAAGTCTAGAATGAAATCATCATTAAATTCAACACAGTTATGTCATTTCTACACCCTGAGTCCTGATTCTCAAGAAAGACAAAAGAAAACCTATATATGATGTTTATTTCTACAGTATATTTGGGGTTTTATTATTTCACACAAACTCTTCACCTTCAATTAAGAGATTTTCTGGGGCCTTGTTCAGATTTATTTATTTATTTAATAAACTCATTTGGAAGAACTGAATATCTGGAGAGGTATCACCCTGTATTTGTCACTGGTATAAGCTGAGGTAGCAGGTGGATAGAGTAGCATTCTCCTATTTTACCAAAGTCTGAAATAATCCTGATGACCAAAAATTAACATGCTAAACTGACTTCATGTCAACAAATTCTCCTGTCAGTATTGTTTTCTTCTATAGTTCCTGTTATAGAATCGTTCTTGTGTATCAGCTGGGCAATATTATCTTTGCTTTCTTCAATATAAGTTTCTTCCCTAGAACATCAACTTTAAAAACCTGAGTTACACAAAAAAGTTCAACAAATAAAATTACAGACTTGGAAGGAACTTTGGTTGGAAGAAACAGTGGAAGTTCGTTTAATCTATCCTTCTGCCTCAATAGAGAATCTTAGGTCACAGAGACAGATGTTTGCATAATTGCCGACAATAAAGGTCAGCAGCCTACCTCAGCTGTCCTGCAGTCCTTTGCAGTGTTTCATTTTCTGTATCATTAGAAAGTTTTTCCTCATGACTAGCCTTAGTATAGCCTTGGTGTGGTGACATAAACTGGAATTAAGCAATGAGTTCTCATTGAATGTCAGTGAGAGATAGTTATCTAATTTCCCTGTATATTCCTCTAACTCCTATATATATATAATCAGAAACTTTTTATTTGTGCATATTTTAATAAGGATTATTACAGAGTTTATTACAGAACAGAGACTCTCTTAAACTGCTTAATTACATCTAGAATATTTACAGTTGTCACAATTAAGTAACTGAAAATAATCCACCAGACAACAAAGCAGTAGGTATAAAGAGGTTCCAGTAGAGACAGGATGGAGCAATAGTTTCCTTTTATAGTACTTGGAACAGAAGGCAAACACTTTGTCATTTTGACACGTCAAACAGTCTTTGGGTAGCAATCTCCAAATGCAGAGGTGTCAAATTAGCTGTGGGAGGTCTCCTGACTACAAGATTTCAGTAAAATAATCATGATGCATAACAGAGACTCACACAGGAGAAGAATGTTTGGACCAGTTGACCTTTGAAGGTCCCCTGCAACCCAAACTATTCTACCATTCTATGGTACGTTAATTAGCTGTGCTTATCCTCAGACTATTTTTTTTCTGAATCTGCGTTTATGTCCCATTGCACTGCTGCTTTTCCATCATCTAATATAGACTGTTTTACTACCATATTGTTCATGAAGAAGCAACAAAAGATCTTGGCATCAAACATTACACTGTGGTCTTATTCCATGTCGTCTTCACTATCTTCACTATTTAAATTACTTGAAGCTATAACAAACCCATTCAAATAGTTTATCTGGTGCAGGGGATTTCAGTATATATATAATTACAATTAAAGTCCATTGTCAATTCACATTTTATATATAGACATAGGCTTTGCATGCTTTTCCAATTTGAATGTGAAGAGCTCCAACAGACATTAACAATCTACATCACATGTTTCTCCAGAGCTTTATGCTATATGTTTGATTTTCCTATTATTCTTATTAGTGTTGTACACCATTTGAACTATTGGAATTTATTCATATTATGGACTTTATGGAACTGCGGTTTGTATATTGCAATACAGTCCTTGCCCTAAAGATGTTTAAAACCACCTCAGTGCAATGAGATACAGTATAACTAGATTCTTCCTTTTGCTGTCAAAATACTTATGGTAATTTTTCTACTTACTCTTTCATATGTTTCTAAAAACACCCTTTAAAAATGCAATGACACAACAATATTATACATTATCATATATTTTTAAGAATATTCTTATAGAATTCTGAGGTTTTGTATCAGTTTCCTGAGGGGTCAGAACAAGCTCCATCAAACACAGCACGTGGTTGTGGCTGTGCATGGAGGCTTAGGAGAACACACAGGAACAGGCAGAACAAAAACTAGTATTTTTCTGACTACTTTTTCTGTTTCTGGTCATTGATGGCTCAATAATTTGTTGATAATAGAAGACAAAGTCATTGTAAAGCCCTGGACATATTTCTCTTCCATGAACTTG
Organism: Columba livia; assembly: GCF_036013475.1. NCBI lineage: Eukaryota > Metazoa > Chordata > Aves > Columbiformes > Columbidae > Columba > Columba livia. The sequence goes on along the minus strand of NC_088602.1, from coordinate 191,370,979 downwards.
TCCAGCCTGCTCTTGAAGGTATGCAAGCTATTAGCATCCACAATTTTCTTCTTTGGGAACTTTTGCATCTCAACTATGTAGTTTGAGAAGAACTTTCTTTGCTTTAAAAAACCTGCTTGTGATCTTCAGATCCTAGTTCTTTTAATGAAAAGAGAACAGCTGATCTTTGCTAAACCTTTCAATGTCACCTACAATTTCTCACACACTTGATACATCTCTACCTTCCAGCAGGAGTCCTAGTTTATTTAGTCAGTCCTCCAATGGTGGCACTATGGATGTATGGAGGTATAATGACCTTTCCTATTTAGTTCTGCATACCTGTCTCAGTAACTTGATACCTGCTCTATTGGTCATCATATATGACTGATCTGACATTTTCCTAAAATTATCTACTGCAGGTTCAAGAAACTGTTCCAGGTTATCAAGTTAAGGCCACTTTTTCCTGAGTTTCATTCTATGTTCAGTTACAGTGAATTCCAACTGATCAAGCCCAGATACTCAATTTGCCTGCAGTTCCTACAGGCAGCCCTCTTCTTTAAACTGCTTGTATAAATAAAAACAATTAACAAATATTTTAGTTTCAGTCTTGCAGATTATTTATTAATATGTTGAACAACATTTGTCCCCATAGAGATGTCTGACATATTGCAGAGGTGACCTTCCTTCTTTATGGAAAACTACTAACTTACAATCAATCTTTTTTCTGTCCTTTAACCAGTGTTTTTATTCATTCAAAGCCCTTTTCAATCTTCTAGGGTTTATCTAGTTTCTTTAACAGATACCAGTATGTTATCTTGAATGACCTCACAAAAAAGAGTATTTTTTTATCACTAGTCTGTTGAATATGATACATTCATTTTGTTAAACATCTTCTAATTTTGATTAATTGTCTTTTTATAATTTTATCCTTTTTCATAGTTTTACTGAAGCATAACAGATGGTGTTAAAGGGACAAACTATATAACTTTTTATGCCATCTTGTACTGGAATGTATGTGCCAAAATCTTTTAAAAAATAGGACTGATTTGTGTTACAGAAGAATTCTGCAAACATATTTCTGCTAAAAAAACTAAAAATCTGGAGCATTACTAGGAATTTCTTATTCTAAAATTTCAAAATTTATCTGGTATGTACTTTAGCTTATTCTATGAAATTATTATATTGTAAAAAAGATATTAAGCAAATGAAGTCAAAAAAAGATGGCTCACATTGTTTGTAAGCTACTAGGTACTTCATAGGATAAAAATGACAGATCCTAATTAATATTGTTGGTTGGTTTTTTTTTTTTTTTTTTTTTTTTGTTCTCCTTTCCTAGTATATTTAACTTGTTAGCCAGTTAGGACAGAGGTTTTAACACTGCTTAGATTTGATCTAGTCAAACAGGGTTTTAAGCATTCCAGATTCTATTGTAGTATAAACAAATATCCGTCATGGAGGAATCGTAACTGAATACATTTTGGTAGAAGGAACAAAGCCATAACTACAGAATTTGAATTAATTTTTTGGAAATTAGTAATTCTGTAAGAATTTAGGAGGCACATTAATTAAGCAACTTAACAAGAGCCCTCATTAGCAGCAGTGAAAAAAAAAAAAAAGTAATACAATTGGAATGCATAAACAGGGCAGTAATGAGTAGAAAACATCCAACATCTGAAAAAGTTCTGCAGCCTCTCTTTACATTAAGAAGATATAATTTATGTTGTTCTAACATAGGCATTTAAAATAGGTTAAATGAGTCATAACCTCAAAGTGCCTGTTTCTGTCAGTTTTCTATAAAGGGAGCCTGACTATCTCTGTTATGGATGTCTACAGAGTGGATATCTAAATTAGGTGTGATGAATCTACATTTTAAAATAATGTAAAGTCAGTTGAATTACCAAAAAACTTTGAGAGAAAGAGAGAAGAGAGAGCAAGAGAGTGAGCAAAAGAGAGAAAGAGAAAGAGAAAGAGAAAGAGAAAGAAAGAGAAAGAGAAAGAGAAAGAGAAAGAGAAAGAGAAAGAGAAAGAGAAAGAGAAAGAGAAAGAGAAAGAGAGAAAGAGAGAAAGAGAGAAAGATAAGAGAAAGAAAGAGGTAGAGAAAGAGCCGGAAGGAAGGAAGGAAGGAAGGAAGGAAGGAAGGAAGGAAGGAAGGAAGGAAGGAAGGAAGGAAGGAGTAAACTGTACCTCTAGAAACTGTGTGGCATATCAAGGTACAAAGAGATGTTTGTGAATGAGGCATGGCCTGAATTGGTCAAGATATATGTTAGTCAATACTGTTGTGAGGAGGAACCCAGTGTTGACTGGTAAATTTAAACGTCAGACGAGATGATCTCTGCTGACCTTATGCTCTTAATCTATATGAGGAGAACAACGAAAAGAAGGAAAATATAATACTACACGTTTTAAACTAAAATGCTTTGATGTCTTTGTTTGTAGGTGAGAAAATATCCTCAACAGGAGCACTTATGAAATTAGCTGTACTTGGCAGCAACCACTTCAGACTGATAACAGAAGTAAATATTTTTTTTTCTCCAGGAATTAAGAAAGTGAAAAAGTTATGCATAGCAACTACCACTGTCAATAATATAAAATTCTTGCAAAAATAATTCCATGCCATTTTATATTAATATGTCATGGATACTTTTTATGACGTTACATGGAAGTATAATTACGTTGAGTAACTTTGCTTGAACCAAATTGATTTATTTTGGTTTTATATCTACTTTACAAACATGTCTCTACTACTTCATCATTCATGTAAGTGCTGTTGCAGCCTGCTTGTGCCCGCTTAGAGACTCTGTGCCAGAGAGAGACACCGAATTCCCAATGCCTCACCCACAACTCCTGATGCTTAACTGCTGGATATAGCTCCTTCTCTAACAGTTTTAAATGGAGTAAAAGAAAGGCATGAGATAATCATGGCAATGCACTCTGACATTACATCCTTAAAGGAAAGAATAAAATATTAACTCTTTTATTTTCTTCCAACCCACAAAATTAAAGAGAAAAATAAGTTAGCGGGGAAAGTAGTTGTTACAATGTCAAACCGCAGGAACGAGCAAAGTCTTCTGCTGAAGATAATAATTGTTGGCACAGAAAAAAAAATTCCAAATACAATGGAAATAAATGTAACAGAAAAATGATGATGAGGAAATATTATTTTCATGATGAAGATATCTAAGACATCAAAAAGACCTGACAGAAAGATTCAAAAGTGATGCCTAAAAAATTATCTGATAGTGATTGAAGTAAATACAGGATTTTGTTTTAAACTTGAGGATACTAACTAAATGGCATAGCAGATGGAAAACAGACAAAAAAATAAACAGAAATGCAATAAACTTTTTAATCCTTTGAGCCTTGTGAAACAGTGTAGAGTCACACAGAGAACATAATTAAATATAGTATAAATAAATTTTTATTTTCGTAAAAGAAACAGAGAAAATTAAATGACAAAACAACAGTTTGCTTTTGTGAGGAGGTGTTTTCTTCTTACTAAGAGAAATGGAACAATGAGTACAGCCAACATGAAAAATTTATCCCAGTTTCAGCAGCATGGAGAAATGCCGAAAGCTTTACAGCCTACCTCTTAAATAAAGTGCAGACAAAGAAGGATTAAGATAAAAAGATCCTTCACCACTGACAACTGAGGAGTAACAAAACAGAAAAGTGTAAAATTATTTTTAGAAATGGGTTCTGCATAAGGAATATCTTGCGATTTTAGTCTGAGTCCTGAGTCATCCAGAATAGTGATCTGATGCAGATATATACCTTCAAGTTCATTACTGTAGAAAGAGGAGATAGATTTACTTTGGTCCAATACCAGAAGAAATTACAACCTCCCTCCTTCCTTTCCCCCTTGACTCAGCTGTGTTCAATAAACCTGCTTTGAGATTGTATGGAGCCAAGATCCCACCAGCACTGAAGAAAGAATAAATAAATGCACAGCTGCAGCTTCTCCTGAACCATGTCAGGCCAAGGGAGAGGAGCTGCACACCAGTTGAGGGTGGAATTCAGTTCAGCCAGTTCCAGCTATCTACCTGCTAAGCTTCTGATGTAAACTAGCCACCCAGGGTCCTTTCTTTCTACAGGGTGGGATTATACCTCCAGAAGGAGGTTTCTCTCTTCTGAGGAGAGCATGCCCAGGATGAGGTAGCTATTTCTCTCCATTGATTACTTGAACAGTTTCAATGTCTAGCATCCAGCAAATCCCACTTAGGTGGACAAATTGGGATAAAATGCAAACTCTTTTAAGGCATGAAGTGAATCCTTTATTGAGTAGGCTTAATGTTAGGTGTTCATTATGAGAGCATATTTCAGTTACTTCAAGAGTCATTTGTTTTCAGGGCTCTTTCTTACTTTGCATTCGTAGACATTAATTATGAAAGCAAATATTCCTTGCTACAGGTGCTCAATAGAACTTATTTTGATTTTGGTTTTTCTGTGAGGTCTCATCCCTTCATCCAGGCATTGCTATGTGAATTTCTACTGTTTCTCTCTTATACTGTACTTCATCCAGCACTACAGAGCTACTGGGATCTGCAGGATAATTAATGCTCTTGTGGTTTGTCTGTACTGTCCTGTGACTGCATTTGTGCTAATTTCAATTTAGGTTCCACTCCAGAATGAGCTAAATCTGTCTCTGGTGGGAATGGATATAAGTGCATGCTGGGTCTTAATCCTTGCATCCAGTAAGCACTCACCCTTAGAGTGCACACGATGAATAAATACAGAATTCAGAATTCAAACCGTATTTAATTCTTTTGGCTTCCTACCAGTCTTGCTAGACTCACCTCAGAAAACAAACAAACAAACAAACAAACAAAACCACCAAACCCAAGCTGCTAGTTTATTAGTTTATGCTGAAGAAGGCTGAGCAGAGCAGGAACCCAAGCAGACCTTCTCTTTGTGCAAGCTGGATGCCAGCTGAGGAACCTCCCTGTCTCCCTGGGCAAAAAGTAGCTGCCCAGGCTAGTCAGTGCCAAAGTGCTGCAGGCCTTTAAAAGTCAGGACATTATATAACACCCTGGATCAATTCAGAAGGCAGTGAGAAATGCCAGACATTCCCAGAAAGACATACCAGGCAGCTAGCAGGCTGCCAAATTCCGCACCAGCTGTGTGAATTTCTGAGAAGACTTAAGGGAGTCGCATACAGACTGCATTGCAGAAACCCCATACAGAGGGACTGAACAATGCTCTTTATCTCTTATATCAGGTACTTTGGTCCAGCCGAAATGTTAGGGGTATTTATTCAAATATGAGCCTTTCAAGAGTCACATATAAGCAAAGAGTTGGAAAGTTTTCATGGCAAAATATATTACTGGACTATCTATTACTAGAAAAAAATGTTCTTAAACTTGTCCTCATCCAGTATTCCAAGATCCAAAGTTTGGTTGTGCATTTAATTACATTTGGATTAAAAGATATCCTTAATAATATAAATGCATGTACTTTCGTCCTTACAGATATAGAAAGATTGAAAGAATAGCACTAATATAATTCTAGATGTCCTCTACTCATCTTAATTGGAGGAGTTAACTTTGAAGATTAGTTTAAATGCCAACATTTTTAACTATTTCACTGCTGCTTGTCATCTCTTCACTATCCATCAACTGTAGATGAATGCACCTGTCATGCTATGATGTTTTATTAATTTGAAAGAACCTTTCACAGAAATATGGCAGCAGGCTTATTTAGAATATGCAAATAACAAAGTAGTTTATTGCATATTCCTTCAATCACTTGGATAATTGGGATTCTTCTGCTACTCTGACAAATCAGAGTAAAAAGGTGATTACATAGTCAACAGCTGAAAAAAAGTATTAGACTCTCAGAGAGCAGCTTGCTTTCTATGGGTAGCTCTTTCTGCAGAGCAAGGTCAGCTGCTTTGGGCTTGCAAACAGTGAAAAGTGATGAGAACAGGATGAACCATGTATGTTAAAAATGTTGGTAAATATTGACAAAAACGTTAATTAAAATATGGTTAGTCTGCCAAAATTTTATTAAACAAAAGCTATTACAAGAAAATTAAATTTGATCATTTTAACTGACTTGTTTGAGGAAAGCTAGTTTAAACCTAAGTGTCAGTGCTCGTTTTTAAACCATATTATTTTGTTTACTGAGATACTCAAGATGTGTCACATTTTCATTGTGGCATAATTCATTTTTGAAATATGCTATGAATATTTAGAAATTACAGGGTTGTTTATTTTTTTTGTTTTTTGTTTTTTTTTTTTTTTTGTTTGTTTTGTTTTTGTTTTTGTTTTTGTTTTTTATCTCCGGACCTTAAGGTTAAGAATCATTTTCTTCCTATTGCAGATGAAAACTGAAAGGAGGCATTAATGTTCTGATATTCGGAGACAAATGAAGGATGTACAGATGTTTACATATGTTTTCCTTCATTTAGAAGACTGAAATTCATCACAGTTACCAAAGGAATATTTTAATTTGCTATCTTTTGTAGAGAAAAAAAGTATTATTCTGTTTAACTCTGAGTTAGAAAAAGTGTCCCTCTCCTGAAAGTTTTATTCCTTGAGTGGAAAAAAAAACCTCTCAAACTCCCTTAGTCACAGACCCATTTACTCATAGTTTCTTCCTATGTTTAGCCTTGGGTATACCTTTCAATAGCTGTGTCCCACTCCATACCCAAAGAAAATAATTATTCTATCACAGAAAGCTGATATTCACAGAAAGCTACATTGTTTTCCCACATATTGCAAGACTGTGATGAAGTAATGAAAAGTATTACAGCTTTCTTATAATTTCCCGCTCTTTGATATTTCAGTATCACAACCACTTTTCCTGTTGTCATTTTTTTTATATTATTCAGTCACATTCAGAAGACTGTTGATTGGAATTTAGTGTTTGGAAGTTCCACAACCAAAGAAGCATCATTACTCTCTCAAAAAAGGGTAATGGGCTATTGTGACTGTTATTAATATGTTTGCATTTTTGAAGTCAGACAAAAAGTAAAACAAAAGGGGTTGATTCAAAACAGGTTAATATTCCTTCACCTAATTGTTGTCATCATGTCTTCTGGACACTGTCACTGTTCAGTGCCCTGCCATTTCTCCTGTACCTGTTTGCTGGCTTGTGATCATACAAAATACCTGAGCTGTGCTTCCATATGTAGCTGTGTTGATATCATCATTTGCTACACCTAGAACAGTCTTGCTTTCTTGTCTCTCCTTGCCTTGGTCTCTTCTCTGCTTCTACTTGTGGTCTTACTCATTCTTCTCCTTTGTGTCAGCTCTACTGCTTTTTCTACTCTTATGTGGGAATGCTTAACGAAACAGACAGAAAAGTAATCAATTTATTTTTGGTCAATGAGTTAAATCAGTTCTTTGAGAGGTATAACAAGACCAGACTCTTTTCTCAGATGGTGAGGAAGCTCATCCAGGGACAGGGAGCAGACAGGATCAAGACCACCAAGTGGTGGCAAGTTGCTATATGCTTATTCGACTTATAAAACCATACCTTTTCTTATAGGACTGCTATATAGACAAAACTACTCATGTTGAAGAGCTAAAGTCCTAATACTGATATAGATTTGGAAAAGATAGTTAAATTGTCCTAGAAAAACATAATTTGGTTGTATAAGGCCAAGGTTTGTGCTCAAATGCTTTGCTGGCACCATTAGGTCGGTATAGCTCCACCAATACAGCTTAATAATTGGTTGTGTAGCAATTTACACAAAATGGAGTTCCAGGTTTACCTGAAACTAGAAATATTTCTAATACAAGCAAATTTGAACAAATTCTGATAAAGCTGAATTTTGTTACATGTTTAAATGAAATTAGGAGAATTTATAACTATCTAGTGATAAGAGCTGTGTGTCTATAAACCGGTATAGCCTAATATATTTTGTATTTACAGAGCTCTTTGTGTATAGAGGAATATGCCCTAGTATATTTTATATTTATGAATTTACATATTGCTTATATAGGAAAACCTCATCTATATGGGGAATACAATGTACTCAAGTAATTTGTTTGATGTGTTGCATGCAAACCTTCAAGTGTAATGACAGAAAGAGATTAATAATGTTAGCATAAATGATTCATCTTGCTCTATACAGAATTTCTCTTTTTATAATCTGTTACTTATATTTATTGATAGAGAAAACAGCAGGCAAGTGAAAAGCTTAAATAGGTGAAGCAGACTGAAATTAATTAAACAGACAGTGCTGGTTGAAGCATCTGCACACTGCAGAGGACCCTGACCTGGGAACTGCACTTACCCTCAGGCCCCATGGCACAGACCCGCTGTCAGATCTAAAGGCCTTTGTTAACAACAAGCTTATTGGTGAGATCAGTCACAGGGAATCGGTTTTGGTTCATTCCAAGGCAGTGAGGTTTTGTTTGTAGATGTCAGGAGGGATTTAGCAGAAGGGAGGTTATAGAGAAATATCCATAGGATAACTAATTAAATTGAAAGATTTTCATCCCGTGCTGCAGGAAAATGCTTGGGCTCCAGGGACTCTCAGGCTCAAGGGAAGTCACATGGGTCATTCTGAGACTTTCCCATCACATCAGAGGAACCGGCTGCTCAAGGTGTAAGCAAAAGTATTTGGCCTCATCAGATATTTCACTGGCCTAACCTGGGAAGAAAAAGATTTTATTTCAAAAATAAATAAAAATAGAGCATGTAAGTATGAAAAGGTTTTACTTAGTATACTGTTCATAAAATAATCTAATAGTGTTAGAAGCAGTTATCTGAACAACTTAAATGAATATTGACATACAGGTTGGTATGAGTTACGCTTGTCCTGCACTGGTACAATCATTTAATTAAAAACAGAATTAAAAAAATAAAAACTTTGCAAAATTATTACTAAAAATCCCCTTTAAAATATTTGGAGTAGTAAGAATCAATGCACTGCCCAAGAAAACTATGTAGTTTCCTCCTGCAATATGTTGTTTTGCTTTGTTTTCTAGAAAGGGAGAAGAAGATATTTTTCTTGTTAATTATTCCTTTGCTTGCTTCTTCAGTGACCGAAAAGGGAGTTTTACTAGGCTTGCAATGCTGAGGTTATTAAGTGGGGGGAAAATAAAACACCAAAAAAACCCACCACGAATACTTGAATCTTTACCCTGGAAGACCAGTGAGCAGGAAATGGTAGAAAAGAGACAATTCAGGTTTGGATGACTCAGCTGAAGCAAGGAAAAGCCTTTCTGGAAACAGTGGTAATGAAAAAGCCTGATTTCCTATGAAATCATGCTGGTTGTCTGGGTTGTCTGGTAAATAAAGCAGAAGCTCTGTTCAAAACTTATCCGACTTACCAAAGTAAAGAAGTTTCTCCTCATATTCAGATGGAACCTCATATGCTTCAGTCTGTGCCCATTGCCCCTCATCCTATCGTTGGACATCACCGAAAGGAGTCTGCTCCCATCCTCTTGACACCCACCCTTGAGATATTTATAAACACTGATGAGATCCCCTCTCAGCCTTCTCTTCTCCAGGCTAAACAGACCCAGCGCTCTCAGTCTTTCCTCATGAGAAAATGCTCCAGACCTCTAATCATCTTTATAGCCCTCCGCTGGACTTCTACAGGTAATCCCTTAAACTGGAGAGCCCAGAACTCAATGCAGTACTCCAGATGTGGCCTCACCAGGGCAGAGTAGAGAGGAAGGAGAACCTCCCTCGACCTGGGAGGGATGGCATTTACATTTTTACAAAGCTGAACTACTGGTCATGATTACGATTAATATCTGCTATCAACTTGTTGTACCCAAGTTACAGAATTGACTGTTTTTATTACCATCAGTCTGTTGTACTCAAAATGTTGTTAAGGCCAGAAGAAACACACCAT